>NW_007730712.1:58904-93657 GCF_000696425.1 Galeopterus variegatus
GCAACGCCACCGGCGAAGCAACCCACGGTCTTCCACCCCGACCCTCGTCAGCCCGTGCGCGGGAACCGGTCTGTATGTGGGATCCGAACCCTCGGTGGGCGCGCTGCCGCATCCCCAAGCGGCGCACTGTAGCAGTGCGCCACCGGGCCGGCCCCAAACATCTACTTTCTAAAGCGACTGTGCCCTAAGGTCTCCTAAGGTGCAGGTAGTGGTTTGCTCTCCTCCTCAGATCTCATTATTTGATGTCTCTGACTTTATTTTCTGTTGTCGGACTCTCTGTTCCTCATTGTGATCACTGCTTCTAATCTGCTCCTATTGTTCCGGTCCTGCTAGCTTTCACCCTTCCCTGTCCTTTGGTTTCTCTGAGCTTCTCCCCTACTGGACTGAAAGCTCCTCAAGGAAAGGAAGATGTTCTTGTTTGAATAATTTTTTTCATCCCCAGAATTTAGCACAGTGCTTAGACATTCATGCTTATTCAAGAGAAGAGAAATCTGAACTTTCTCAGTGAAAGGTTATTTTTGACAGGTTTCACACTTTTAAACCGTGTGTCCTGAGTAAGTAGGTCACCTTCTCTTTGCCTGAGTTTCCTCATCAGTAAAATGGAAATAAAAATAGTACCTCCCTCACAGTATTGTTGTGGGGATTAAATAAGTTAGCACAGGGTTTTTGTTGTTGTTGTTGTTGTTGTTTTCTCCCTATGGCCAGTATTCAAGTTTTGCTGGTTCTTCCTTCCTGGCAGTTTTTAATAAACCCACCGCTTCGTACCTGCATGGTCACTAGCATAGTCACTCCACTCTTTGTATCTTGGGCCTCTTTAAGCCTCTTCTGGGATTTCCCCATCATTGTATGCTGTCCTTCTTTTCCGAGGTCATTTTTATCAGATCTATTACCGTATCAAATGCTGAAGTTACCACAGATTGAGAATCCCTAATCTGAAATTCAATGTCTGAAATGCTCCAAAATACAAAAATTTTGAATTTTCTACAAGTAGAAAATTCTACACCTGACCTTCCATAACAGGTCATAGTCAAAACGCAGGTGCACAACGCACAGTTTATTCAGCTTCCCCAAGAGAAAAAAGAACCTCTCAGCCCGTTTCTGCTGTGATATATCTTTTGCATGCATAGCCAGATTCCCCCAGGCAAGAATGCCCACAGAGGGTAATAAAACATCATGTGTGGGGGGGCCTGGTACACCTACTGATGGTTCCCCACAATGCCCCACATGGGGCCACAACCTACATGCATTACTCATTGTGTTTTTTGCTTCTTCTCTGCTCTGTGTTGTAAAGATAATGTTGAAAATGTCAAAAAGGCCTGAAGATACCCCTATAGATAGGAGTGATAAGAAAAAGAGGAAGCATTTATATTTATCCAAAGCACAGAAAGTCAAGCTGTTGGAGAAATGGACAATGGTGTAATTTTGAAACATCTTACAGAAGAGTGTGGTGTTAGAATGACCATTGCAAATGATCTGAAACAACAGAAATGCAAACTGTTGAAGTTCTGTGCTGAAAGTGATGAACACCAGTTAGTGAAAAATAGAAAAACACTGCACAGAGCTAAAAATGAAGATCTCAATTGTGTATTGAAAGAGTGGATCCATCAGCATCCCAGTGAACACACGCCACTTAATGATCTGCTGGTCATAAAACAAGCAATGATCTATCACGATGAACTGAAAATTGAAGAGAACTGTGAATGTGCAACAGGCTGGTTGCAGAAATTTAAGAAAAGACATAGCATTAACTGCAAGATTTTGTTATTCCATGACAAATGTTCTGCTCATCCTCCAGCTGAAATTCTCATCAAAAATAATGTTTATGCCATGTACTTCCCCCCAAATGTGACTTCCTTAACCCAGCTGTGTGACCAAGATATCCTTAGATCAATAAAGAGTAATATAAAAACACTTTCTTGAACAGCATGCCAGTAGCAGTAAACAAAGGCATGGGTGTGGAAGGTTTTCAAAAGGAGTTTAGCTTGAAGGATGTCGTATATGCTGTTGCCAACACTTGGAACACAGTGACTAGAGACAGTTGTGCATGCCTGGCACAACCTCTGGTTGGCAACCAGGTTCAGTGATGCTGATAAGGTGATGACTTTGAAGCATTTCATATGTCAAATGAGAAAAAAAAAAGATGTCTGACCTCCTAACATATGCAAAAATATACCTTCAGAGTCTGTCTGTGTTTTAGTTCATTTTTTGTTGCTTATAACAAAATACCTGAAACTGGGTGATTTATAAACAAAACAAAATTTATTTATTTATTTTTTCCTTTTTGTCTCTTTTTTCGTGTCTGGCAACGGATCGCAACCCTCAGTGTCGCGCCCGTACTGGACCGGGACCGGCAACGGGATCGCAACCCTCAGTGTTGCACCCGCACCTCGCTCAGCCAGTGAGCAGGAACCGGTCTGTATGTGGGATCCGAACCCTCGGTGGGAGTGCCGCCGCGCTCCCAAGCGGCGCACTGTAGCAGTGCGCCACTGGGCTGGCCCCCAACAAAACAAAATTTATTGCTTACAGTTTCTGAGGCTGGGAAGTCCAAAGTCCACCTGGTGGTGGCAACAGTGACCCAGAAGTCTCACATTGCTAGATGGTGGAAGCAGAGAGAGAGCAAAGAACAAGAGAGCAAGACAGACTCTCCTCTCCCTTTAAAGCCCTCAGAACCACGCCCCTGACCACCATTTTTAATCCATTCTCTACTGCACAGTCCTACAGTCCAATCACCTCTTCAAGGCTCCACCTTTCAATTACCATAATAGTATTTCCCACCCTCTTAACAGTCACATTGGGGGCCAACTTTCTAATGCATAAAACTTGGGGGACACAATTCAAGCTTCAGTGAGTTTTGGGGGAACATAATTCAATCCACTACAGTCTGTAAGCTGGAAGAAGTGGATATTGAAGAAGTTTTTAACATTGAAAATGAGGCTCCATTGTTCATTCATTGACTGATGGTGAATTAGCCAAAATGGTTCTGAATCAGGTAATTGGGATAATAGTGGCAATGAAGATGACACTAATAACAATGCAGGATTGCCTGTGGACAACATAGTGAAAACGTATGATGGGCTTATTGAAGTACTAGAACAGCGTGCATTTATAACAGAATAAGAAATCATGTCAGTCTATAAAGTCCAAGGGGGACTTCTAAGACAAAAACCATTGTTAATGAGGCAGATGACTCTGGAGGAAATGTTTTAAAAAGCCATCCAGCAGAATTCTTCTTCATCCCTAGAGGACCAACTTCAGGTCCCTCAACTGCTTCTAACATTTCTTCTCACCTAAAAAAATAAAATAGAGTGAACAGTAACCTTTTCATCAAACACAGCGTCATAGGTGGAGACTGAAAGCCCACTGCTGCTTGTCATTGCTCTTGTTTAACAGCTGATAGAGGGATGCTACTGTGCTGCTTGCTTAGATATCCTGAACACATGATTTTTTCACTGTATGTCATTTTTTTACTGTTAAGTACTTATACGTGAATAAGTGTAAGAAAATGAGTGCTTATGGGTAGCATATAAATTCAGAGTCAGGAATAATACTGACACCAAACAACCATAGATTGTCCACATGGGTGGCTGAGATAGTGACACCTTTGCTTTCTGATGGTTCAGTGTACACAAACTTTGTTTTCAGCACCGCACTCTCCCGAGTAAGCAATGGGTCAGCCCTCTCACAAACTTTGTTTTATGCACAAAATTATTTAAAACATCGTTTAAAATTACCTTCACCCTATGTGTATAAGGTGTATATAAAACATAAATAAATTTTGTGTTTAGACTTGGGTCCTATCCCTAAGATATTGAATTATGTTGTGCAAATATTCCAAAATCCAAAAAAATGTGAAATCCGAAACACTTCTGGTTCCAAGCATTTTGGATAAGGGATATTCAACCTGCAAATGTAAAATGCTTAGAGCAGTGCCTAGCACATAGTAAACAGTCAACAAATGTTAGCTGTCATTGTTATTATTGTTGTACTAAACAGTTGCAAGGAGCCAAAACCCACTCAAACTTGCAAGGATGAAAAGGAATCCCCCAGAATCCAATGCAGGAGTGCCACCAGTCCTCAAGGTGATAGGAGTGGGAGTAAAGGTGGTAACTGTTGGGTCTGTCTCTGTCCCTCTCTCTTTTTCTCTCTCCTCATGCGTGATATCTTGTTCACAATTGCTTTGTTATCTTCCTTGTTTTTTTTTTGTTACTGTCTCACCCATAACTGGAGCTTATGTCTGACTTTGGTTTGCTATGGGACCAGATCTGACCCCAATTCCAAAACCACCTTTCCATTCAAAAGCCCAACAACAATCAAGTACAATCTCTGTGGCTCTTAGTGCATATTCATGAGAGATGATTTATTTTCACAGACCAGCCAAAACATTGGCTGGCTGTGAGGTAGGTGTCTCTCATTAATCTACTCAGCTGTGGCCCTGGGGAAGACTTGGCCTTCTGCCCCCTTGATAAGAAAAGGACAGGCTACTGGACTGAATGACCATACAGACCGACTGTACATATCATCCCTCAGTCAAAGCTCGCCTTTCCCTTTGTACTCACACGGACCATTCAGCACATCAGTTTTAATCTTTGGTTCTTCTGCTATTCTTAGCTTTTTAAAAAATCTTGTTTTTCTTACAGCTCAGTCTGGTTCTTAATCCTAAATCTTTTGGGCAATCCTTTGGGGTTGGAAGTTATTTTGTATACTTGTGAATATCAAAAAGCTGATCATCAGACAGCCCTGGTTTGTCTTATTGTGATATTCAACATTGATATTTTTCTACAATATTTTGAAGCACTCCCATCTTTATCTTATTTGATCCGTGTCACTTTGCTCTATGGATAAATCCCTCCTTTTCTGGCCTTTTTTGCTATCTTCTCATCCTTTGTAATACCTTCAATATTGATATTCTCCAGGATTCCTCATCTACTCCTTTTTTCCACTCTCCATAGTTTTAGCTACCACTCAAATTTGTATACCAGCTTGGACGCCCCCCTCCTGAGTCCAGAACTGTGCATCAGTTGCTTATTGGAGTTCTCTGCCCTGCCACCCTGAAGGCCCCTCAAGTTCGATATGTTCCCAACTCCCAAACCTCCTCACCCTCTGTTCCCTGTGCTGATTAATGTTAACTATATTCCCAGATAATTGCCCAAGTCTGGGAATCATCTTAACATCCTTCTGCCTTATTCCCAATACCGAGAGAATCTGTTAGGCGTATCCACTCTATTTCTTATATATCTCTTGAATCTGATGAATATCATTACCATACACCATGTAAAGGAAAATCCCTGACTTCTTAAGCAAGAGACTCTCGTTGGGTGACCAGCCACCAGATTATTGTTTTTGAATGTTTGACTTAAACTCCCCTTCATGTCAAACACTCCTAGGAGAGGCGATGAATTTGCTTCCTGTTTGTCTGCTTACCTTCTTGATCCTTCCTTAGGCTTCACTGAAATCAACATGTCTAATATTCTTTCTAAAGCTTTTTCTTATAAAGAACACTCTTCTCATAATAAGCATTTGCTAAAACTATTTGTGAAATGTAGTATAAGTTCTGTCTATACCATACTTTTTTTTTTCCTTTTTGTCTTTTTTACTGACGGGTAAGGGGATCGCAACCCTCGGTGTTGCGCCCGCTCAGCCAGTGAGCGGGAACCGGTCTCCACATGGGATCTGAACCCTCAGCGGGAGCGCCGCCACGCTCCCAAGCGGCACACTCTCCAGTGCGCCACCAGGCGAGCCCTCATACTTTTGTATTCAGACCGGTATTCATGAGTATTAGGTTGATTGCCCATGAGTTTATTACACATATTTCAAGTTTTATTGTTTTTCTGTCTATTTTATATCCTTCTTTCCATCTGCTTATCTCTGGAGTCTTTTAGATATTTACAACATATGCTTCTACATTTCTGTTACTCAGATCATCTTGATCCCTATGATAACAATTTCTTAAAACATTTTTGTTTTTTATGTAATAAAACCCCTGCTCCCCACATACCCTCTATTTACCCATACCTTAGCTGTTTTTGTTTCTTCCCCCGAATTTTGAGTAACTACACAAGTCTTTCAGAAATGGATATTGTCCCTTAGTCACAATTAAATACCTTCTCACTTTTTTTTCTTGAATATATTCATTCATTTCAGCAAATACTCATTGAGCACCAGCTATGTGCCTGGAATTGTTTCAGTGCTGGAGATATAGCAGTGAACAGAAACCTCTGCCCTCAAAGAACTTACCTCCTAGTGGATCAACAGATAAACAAACTGCACGCACAAACTACAGACACACGTGCACACACACACGATCTACCCAGAACAAGTCCTGTCTCCATTTCAAACAAGACCTTTTCCCCATCCTTTTGGAATAGGACATCCAACTGGAATAGATTTCTTTGAACATCGAACTCCTTGAGTTTTTTTTATCTTTATCACTCGTGAAATTTATCGAATGCTGCCTGGTATTGTGATTATTTTCCACATACCAAAATCTTCCTGCTTAAATTGAAACGTGAAGTCATGAATCTGGGCTGGGTTCATGTCTTGTATTTCTCCCACCAGCCTTGCCCTATAATTTATATATTTAAATAGTTGATGGTATCAAAAAGGAGCAAGTGATCAAACTTTGAAAATGTCAGTATGCAATTAGGAGCCAGCCAAATATTCTATCTACTTACCTGCTGTCCTATTCATCCACCTGTGAATATAGAAACGTGTCCTTAGAGTTGTGGATCCCACAGTAAACCCATTTTCTGAGTTAGTTTTGCTAAAGTCTCTGTAGGATTGGTAAAAGTTCTGTTGTCTTTAATCATAAACTGATGTTCTTTCTGAGGAATAATTTTGCAGGAGTTAATTTTGTAGTTTCCAAGAGTTTCTTTCCATATTAATTTAGAAATAAAATTCATTTAAGTATTGAAGCCCTTATTAATGCAACTTGGCAGTCTTTGTGGGAAAGAAATCCAAAAGAAATGCTTCTATATATAGCAGCAGGAAACTACAGTTCAGGAGTTCCAGTACATTTTCTCTTTTTAATCACTCAGTAAGATTGCCCTCCCCTGAAGGTATACTAGATATTATCTCCTGCATGCCAGATGATTCTTTCCTCTTACTTCAGGCAGCACACTCAGTGAGAAATACTCCTGCTTCTGTCTTGTAGGGGGCTCTGAGTAATCAGAGGAATTGAGATTTTCATTCTTACAAAGCCACCTTGCAATTTTAGAAAACAGGTGAACACATATATGCTTTCTGCAGTTCTATTTGACCTTTCTAGTGTTGGTTTCTGATTTACTAAAATCTTAACTATGTATGTGAAGATGTCCAATTTATTTGTTTTGCAAAAAAGGGAAGGGACTAAGATGATATATCTGGGGAATATTAATTTTTGCTCAGAGATTTTATCATAATATATGGTTGGTGCATTTAATAATACATGATTAGACTGTCTTTTACTTAGCTGTAGTGAATATAATAGTTAATTAGAAAATGTAAAATTTTTAGTACTTGTTACCATTAACAGAACTTTTTAATTCTCAAATAGCAGTTGACAGAATTTTTTTTCTCTTAAAATAAAAAGAAAATTTATATGGACTTCAATAGATTTCTCCCTCCTGCCCTGTGCTTCAGGTAATACTTTAAGATAAATAATTTCTGCTCCTAATTTACTGCTGGGCTGGCCAGTTAGCTCAGTTGGTTAGAGCATGGTGTTGTAACACCAGGGTCAGGAGTTCGGATCCCCATACCAGCCGACCACCAAAAAAAATCCAAAACTGAACACCTAATTTGCTGCCAGTACAGAAGATGCTAGAAGATGCTCAATACTTCTCAGTGCATAACTTAGGTTATTCACCTGCCTGCCCTGGCCTAGCTCCATTTTCTTAGCTGTCTTGGCCCTGTGACAAATTTGTTGTTTTAAGCTCCTTGTTCTCAATAAGGTAACAAAGTAAGAGCTACAATAAAAGCTGCTGTTTAATCTAATACTGTCAGCCCCTGTTATAATAAACAAGGTGTGTAAGAAAATCTGCCCTCAAAAAGTAGACAAATGTCACAGAAATCATCATATATGAAGGAAGAGGAATCTGGTAGATATTTAGGTAAAGCGACAATTCTTTTTAATCATAAACTGAAGTGTTTATTTACATAACTAGTGACAAAATTCTGTTGGAAAAATTGAAATGTAGATCTAAGATCAATCAGAACGTGCTGGCTGAACTAGAAGTAGTATTGCCTGTGAGTCAGGAACTAGAAGCAGAATTGTCCCCCTTGAAACTCCACCACTTGGTCGCACCCCAGGCCTGTTCTGGAGACTTCTGCCATCATGCTAAAGAGCTGGGTAACTAGGCTTTGGGCAGGGGAACAGGCCTGCAGTTGCCCCTAGGGCTGCAGAGCAGCCTCCCAGCCGCCCAGTGGAGTCCATCAACTGCCTGCACTCCTGGGAACTTACGGTCTCATTTCATTCATTCTTAGACCTGCTGCCCAGGATTATTTGGGCCATGGGTGGCTGCCTCTTGATCTGCCTCTGTGTGACTGTAGATAAGCCAACAACCTGCCTAGTTCAAAAAGAAAAAGGCATCTTTAAGAGTATTATTTATTAGACTTGTACCTTGCTAATTATTAAGGAAAAAAAAGCTAAATCTAAAAAATGTGAAAAGGGACAGGTTGAGTCCTGGCCCAGCTGTGAAGTGAGAAAGCCATGACTCTCCCGATCCTTTACATTTCTGTGAATTCCTTGCAAAGCCGCTCTAGCAAAGGGGGAGGAAATCCTCTCCACTTCCTCCCAGAGGCTCGTGTGGCTTCACTGTCTCTTCTTCCAGTGCTGGCTCTCAGCTAGTGGTGATCCTTTAGGAAAAGCCTGATAAAGTAAGCCTTGCTGATGCAAATGACAGTAAGACATTATATATTAGCCCAGAGGTATTTTCACACATGAAAATGGTTACAACCTGTGATACTGAAGATGTTCAAGTTTGCAGCAAGCTGTTTGGGGGAGGGGTGCAGAGTAGGAAGTGGACTATATCTCATCATATCATATCAGCAAGGGGCATGGGGTTAGCCACAGGAAGTGACTAAAGAGCCACCTGTTGCATCTATAGTGCTAAAATATAATGTGTGCAAAAGCAAAGTCATAACTCTCATGCATATATAAAATAAATACATGGCAAAGTTTGTTTCATTTTATTTTTTTTAATTAACGTACTGTAAAATTGGCTTTTGTGTACAATTCTATGAATTTTAACAGAAGTGGAGGTTTTTGTAGACATCCTCACAATCAGGATACAAAACAGTTCCATCACCCCAGAAACCCTAACCCCTGGTATTTTCTGATCTCTTCTCTGTTACTGTAGTGTTTGAGAATGCTATGTGAATAGGATCAAACAGGATGTAACCTTTGAGACTGGCTTTTGTCACTTAGCATAGTGCCTCTGAGGTTCTTCCAAATTGTCTTGTGTATCAATAGTTTATTCGTTTCTATTCCTGAGTAGTATTTCATTGCATGGATGTACCACAGCACATCCATTCATCTGTTGAAGGACATTTGAGTTGTTTGTAGTTTTTGATGATTATGTATAGAGCTGCTATAAACTTTCATGAATTAAGTTTTAATATCTCTAGGGTAAATACCTGGGAGTAGGATTTCTAGATCATATAATAACTGTATGTTTAACTTTATAAGACACTACCAAACTTTTCCAGGGTAGCGATAGCATTTTGTATTTTCATTAGCAATGTATGATAATTCCAGGAGCTCCACATTCTTGCTTGCACTTGGTGTTGTCCAGTTGGTTTTTTTTCCCATTCTAATATGTAAATAGTGGTATTTCATCATGATTTTAATTTTAATTTTCTAGTAGCTGATAATGTTGAACATTTTTCATGTGCTTATTTCATAAAGTGTCT
Organism: Galeopterus variegatus; assembly: GCF_000696425.1. NCBI lineage: Eukaryota > Metazoa > Chordata > Mammalia > Dermoptera > Cynocephalidae > Galeopterus > Galeopterus variegatus. The sequence goes on from NW_007730712.1 coordinate 68,790, forward strand.
GTTCAAGTCTTTGCCTGTTATTTATTTATTTTATTGAAATGTAATTGTACGTATCTGTGGGGTAAAGTGTTGAATATCAATACCTGTGTGCAATATGTGATGGCTCAAATCAGGATAATTAGTATATTCAGCCTCACACGTTGCAATCATTTTTTGGTTTTGCCCACATTTTAAAAGTGGGCTGTTTGTTTTCTTACTGCTTAGTCTTGTTAGTTCTTTATAAATCTTGAATATGAGTCCTTTGTTGGATAAGTGATTTGCACATATTTTCTCCCTTGTCTTTTTATTCTCTTAGTGGTATCTTTCTCACAGCAAGTTTTTAATTTTGATGAAATCCTATTTACCAAATTTTTCTCCTATAGATTGTATTTTTTGTTTCATGTCTAAAAACTTTTCACCTAACCTCAGATCAAGAAGATTTCCTTTGTTTTCTTCTAAAAATTGGATAATTTTAGGTTTTATATTTAGATTTATTTTATATATTTTGAATTAATTTTTGCATAGGGTGTAAGGTTGAAGTTCAGTTTGCATATGGATGTCCAATTGTTCCAGTAACATTTGCTGAAAAGCAACCTTTTCTCCCTTGAATTGTCTTTGCATCTTTGTCAAAAATCACTTGGTGACTCCCTGCAGGTCAAGATGCATAGACTAGTTTTTCTCAGCTCCTCCCTGCTAAATACAGCAATTAATCCTGGAAATAAATGCAAGAGGCATCCAAAGGAGAACGCCAAAAGTGGTAAGAAAGTGAATTGGGGACCCTAGGACTGGGGGAACAACACAGCAGCAAGATATCTTATGTCTCCTCGCCAACAGAAGACAACAGAGAGCAACTAGTAGCCCCTCTGACAGTACCAGGCAAGCCCAGTGCCACTGGCAAGTGTATTGATGAAAGCTCCACTAACACTAAGTGGCTTGGGTCAGCAAACTGTTCCGCCTGCCAGAGATTCCTCTTTCCCACTCTCACCCTACCTCTGCCAAGAGATATCAAGCAGCTTGGCAGCAGTAGCAAGAAGGACCTGCCACAGCAAGTGTCCCTGCGGGCCTGAGACTCGCTTTTCCCACTCAGAGATACTGAGGCAGCCAGGAGGCACCAGAAAAAGGTACCCTGCCTAGCCCAGGAAGGGGCCCCATCCAAGAAGCTGCTTTGTCCCAATGGGCCTGACACTGCTCTTTCCCAGTGGGAGACAGTTATTGGGCAGGTGGGTGGAACCAGCAAGAGGGACCTAAGCACAATATGCAGCCTGGCACAAAGCTCCTTTGTCTCCATGGACCAGAGACTACCTTCCCCCATCAAGAGACATAGAGTTGGGGGATAATAGTAGGGAGGAATCCTGCCACAGGTGTCCTGCCCAAAAGTGCTATCCATCTTACACAGGCTGGCAGCAGCCAGCCACAAGCCCTGTCTAGAGAAGCCTCTTGGTCCCTGAAGGCTTGAGACACCCATCCCTTGCAAAAAGAGATCCTGAACAGGAAATCCCCTCTGTCCCTTCAGACAACACCAGGAACTAATGGAGTCCCAGCAGCACCAGTTAAACCAAGCAGACACCTCCCTCCCCCACAAAAAAACTTATATACACACTGAAGCCTCTGAAATTTAATCTGTTGTTGGAATCACAGCCCACAAAAGTAGGCCAGGGCCTACATGCTGAACATAAACCAGGAGACTGCTTGCTAAAATAAATAGACCCAGAGTTTGCTAACATAATAAAAATGTCCACAATATGATTTAAAAAAAATACCCATCATACTGAGAACCAAGAAAATCACAACATGAATGAGAAAAGGCAATCAGCTGCTGCCAACATTGAGATAAATCAGATATTGAAATTATGTGACAAGGATTTTAAAATAACCATCATAAAAGAGCTTTGATAATCAAATACAAATTTTCTTGAAATAACTGAAAAAAATAGAAAATCTCAGCCAAAAAAGTTATAAAAAAGAGCCAAATAGAAATTATAGAACCAAAAAATAATTGACTGAAATAAAAAACTCACTGTATGGACTCAATAGTGGGGCAGAGATGATAGATGGTAAAATCAATGAACCTGAGGAAGGAGGAGTAGAATTCGTCCAGTCTATTAATGGAGGGAAAAGTAACTGAAAAAAATGAATAAAGCTTCAGGGACCTATGGGACAATAACAAAAGATCCAGTATTCGTATAATTGCAGTTATAGGAGAAGGGAAAAGGAGACTGAAAGAGTGTTTGAATAAATAATGGCGGAAAACTCCCCAAATCTGGCACAAGATATAAACCTTTTTATTCAAGAAGAGGAAAAAACAACAAATAGGATAAACCCAAAAAATCAATGGCAAGACACGTCATAATTACAATTCTGAAATCTAAAGACAAAAAACTACTGAAAGCAGCCAGAGAGAAACTATGCATTTCCTATGGGGGAACCCCAATTCAAATGACAGTGGATTTCTCATCTGAAACCATGGAAGCCAGATGGAAGTGACACATTTTTCAAGTGCTGAAAGAAAAGAACTGTCAACCATGAATATCTGGTGAAAGTATCCTTCGGTAATGAAGGGAGGAGATAAAGACATTCTCAGGTGAAGGAAAAGTAAAAGAACTTATAGTTAGCAGACCTACACTAACAGATTGGCTAAAGGATGTTCTTCAAACAGAAAGGAAATGATGAAAGAATCTGAAAAGATTAGGAAGAAAAAAGGAACAACAAAAAAGGAAAAAATATAGGTGCATACAATAGACTTTTATAGTTAGCAGACCTACACTAACAGATTGGCTAAAGGATGTTCTTCAAACAGAAAGGAAATGATGAAAGAATCTGGAAAGATTAGGAAGAAAAAAGGAACAACAAAAAAGGAAAAAATATAGGTGCATACAATAGACTATTCATTTATTTTCCTTATGAGTTTTGTAAATCATATTTTATGATAGAAAAATTTTAATGACATCTGATACTCAAGATGACATCTGTTACTAAAGACAATGATATTTAAAAGTGGAGAAAGTAAAGGAACCTGAATGGAGGTAAGATTTCCACACTTCATTAAAGTGGTAGAATGTGGATACCAGCACACTGTGGTAAGCCATACATGTATATTATAATACCTACTGTAACCACTATAAAACCTATGTAAAGAGCTACACTCAAAAACAGTATAAATAAATCAAGATGAAACCCTAGAAGAATGTTCAAGTAACCCACAAGAAGGCAAGAAAAGAAGAGCAGAGGAATAAGAACCAATCAAAAGACAGAGATTGGCAGAGTGAATAACAAGTTATTATCCAATTATATGCTCTTTAAATTAAGAAACTCACTTCAAATTCATTGACAAAGGTAGGTTGAAAGTAAAAGAATGGACAAGATACCATGTAAACATTAAAAGCAGGAGTGGCTTTAAAAATACATTTTTTAAAAAAGCAGGAGTGGCTTTAAAAATACATTACAAAATAGACTACAGTGCAAAGAAACTTACTAGAGACAAAGAGGGATATTACATAATAATAAAGATGTGGAAGACATACGATCTAATGTGTATGCACCAAATAACAGAGCCTCAAAATAAATGAGGCAAAAAAACCTGATAGAGCTGAAAGGAGAAATAGACGAATCCACAGTTATGAGTGGGGACTTCAACATAACTCTCAGCAACTGGCAGAATTTCTAGGCAGAAACTCAGCAAGGATATAGAAGACTTGAGCAACATAGTCAACCAGCAGAATATAACTGACATATTTAGAACACTCCAACAACAACAGCAAATACATTCTTTTTTAAAAGTGCATGTGGAAATTCACAAATATCCTGGGCCATGTAACAAACCTCAACAAATTTTAAATCATTGAAATTACGTGGAGTATGTTCTCTGACCATAACAGAATCAAGCTAGAAATTAATAACAAAAATACAACAAGAAAATCTCTAAATATATGAAAACTGAATGACACACTTTTAAATAATCCATGGGACAAAGAGGACATCTCAAAGAATATTAAAAGATACATAGAACTGAATGAAAATGAAAATTCAACATATCAAGAATTGTGGGGCATAGCTAAAGCAGTGTTGAGAGGGATCTCTATTGCACTAAATGCTTACATTGGAAACAAAAAGGTCTCAGATCAATAATCCAAGCCTGTACCTTGAGAAACAGAAAAAGAAGAGCAAAATAAACCCAACACAAACAGAAGGAAGGAAATAATAAACATCAGAAGTCAATAATGAAATTGAAAACAAAGGAAATCAGTGAACTAAAAAGCTGATTATTTAAGAAGGTTAATAATGCCAATAAACCTCTAGAAAGGCTGACAACTAATAAAACAGAGAAGACAAATTACCAATATCAGGATCAAAAGAAGGTATTATCACTACAAACCCCGCACACATTAAAGGATAAAAAGGAATGCTACAAGCACCTTAGTTCAGCACCTTAGATGCAATAGACAATTTCATCAAAAAACTACAAACTACCCAAACTCACCAAAGATGAAATAGGTAACCTGGATAGTCCTGTAATTATTAAATAAATTGAATTCATTTAAAAAAAAAAAAAAACTTTCCTAAAAAGAAATCTCCTGACCCAGATATTTTCATTGGTGAATTTTACCAAACATTTAAAGAATTAACACCAATTTTACACTCTTTTTCAAACTTTCCTAAAAAGAAATCTCCTGACCCAGAAATTTTCATTGGTGAATTTTACCAAACATTTAAAGAATTAACACCAATTTTACACTCTTTTTCATAAAAGAGAAAAAGAGGATACATCCCAACTCATGTTATGAGACCAGCATTACTCTAATGCTAATACCAGACAAGAACATTACAAGAAAATTATAGATCAACAGCCATCATAAACATAGATGCAAAAATCCTTTATTAAAAAAAAGCAGATCAAATTTAGCAATATATAAAAAGAATATTTTATCCAAGCAAGAGGGCTTCCTCCTAGGAATGCAAGGCTGGTTCATATTTGAAAATCCATCAGTGGAACCCACCATAAAGGAAAAAAACCCACATGATCATACTAATTGATCAAGAAAAGCATTTGACAAAATTCAACATCTATTTATGATTAAAAAAATAAAACCATTTAAAAAAAGGGAATAGAAGGGAACTTCCTCAGCCTTACAAAAGGCATATACAAAATAGATTACAGCATGTTTAATGGTGAAAGACTGCAAAGATATGAGCAAGGCAAGGATATCATCTGTTCTTACCACCCTTACTCAACATCATATTAGAAGTCCTAGACATTGCAATGAGGCAATTTATAAAAGTTAAACAGATTGGAAAGCCAGTGGGGGCAGGGAGGAATTGTCCCTATAAGCAGACAACATGATTGTCAAAATAGACAATCCTTAAGAAATCCACTTAAAAAAAAATATATTCTTAGAATTCTTAGGTACGTTTAACAACACATTAGGATATAAAGTCCACACACGAAAATCAATCATATTTCTATGTACTAGAAATGAACTATTGAAAACCAAAAAATTTTAAAATATTTTTAATAGTTTTAAGAAATGAAATATGAAATAAAGTATAAAAGTGAAACAAAACATGTACAGGACTTGTATATTAAAAACTATAAACACTTATGAAAGAAATCAAAGATTCTCCAAATAAGTGAAGAGACATACCATGTTCAAATTTTTGAAAATGCAACATAGTAAAAATGTAAATTTCCCCCCAATTAAAGATTTGATACGATTCGATCAAAATCCTAGTAGGATTTAGACAAGCTGATTCTAAAACTTTTATGGAATGATAAATAAACTATAATAGCCAAATGAATTTTGAAAAAGAAGAGTAAAGTTGAAAGGATCACTCTACCTGATTTTAAGACTTGCTACAAATCTACAGTAACCAAGACAGTGTGACATTGGTAAAGGGATAGACATAAGAATGAACAGAATAGAGTCCGGAAATAGATTGCACAAATATGGCCAATAAATTTTTAATTGAAATTTTTATGAGATAATTGTAGATTCACATGCTATTGTAAGATATACTATAGAGAGATCTCATGTCCCCCAATTGTAAAAATTTTAAAACTATAGTACAATATCATAAGTAGGATATTGACATTGATACAATGAAATTATTTCATTCAGGTTTCCCACTTCTACTTCTTTGTGTGTCTGTGTGTGTATATTTAGTTCTGTACAATTTTATCACATGTGTAGGTTTCTACCACCACAGTTAAGATGATGATGCCTCATGTCTAATTGCTCCAGCACCATTTTTTGAAAAGGCCATCCTTCGGGCTAGCCCCGTGGCTCACTCGGGAGAGTGCGGCACTGGTAGCGCCGAGGCCGCGGGTTCGGATCCTATATGGGGGTGGCTGGTGCACTCACTGGTTGAGCGTGGTGTAGACAACACCGTGCCAAGGGTTGCGATCCCCTTACCAGTCCAAAAAAAAAAGTCATTCTTTTTTATGGCATAGTAGTATTCTGTTGTATAAATATACCACATTTTCCTTATCCACTTGTCTGATGATGGGCATTTAGGTTGTTCCAACTCTTGGCTATTGTAAACAGAGCTGCAATAAACATGGAAGTACAGGTATCCCTTCGACATGATGATTTCCATTCCTTTCGGTATATACCCAGAAGTGGGATTGCTGGATCATATGGCAGTTCTATCTGTAGTTGTTTGAGGAACCTCCATACCATTTTTCATAATGGCTGCACCGTTTTACAGTCCCACCAACAGTGTAGGAGGATTCCCCTTTCTCTGTATCCTCACCAGCATTTGTTATTCTGTCTTTTTGATAATAACCAGTCTAACTGGAGTGACATGATATCTCAGTGTGGTTTTGATTTGCATTTCCTGGATGCTGAGTGATGTTGAGCATTTTTTCATGTGTCTGTTGGCTATTCATGTATCTTCCTTTGAGAAATGCCTATTCAGTTCTTTTGCCCATTTTTTAATTGGGTTACTTGTTTTTTTATTGTTAAGTTGTTTGAGTTCCTTGTATATTCTGGATATTAATCCTTTGTCAGGTGCATATTGCGCAAATATTTTCTCCCACTCTGTGTTTTTTTGCTCTGTTAATTGTTTCTTTTGCTGTGCTGAAGCTTTTTAGTTTGATATAATCCCATTTGTTTATTTTTTCCTTTTGTTGCCTGTGCTTTTGGGGTCATATTCATAAAGTCTTTGCCCAGTCCTACTTCCTAATGTGTTTCCCCTATGTTTTCTTTCAGGAGATTTATAGTTTCAGGACATATATTTAATTCTTTAATCTGTTTTGAGTTGATTGTGATATATGGTGAGAAGTATGGGTCTAGGTTCCTTCTTCTATATATGGATTTCCAATTTTCCCAGCATCATTTATCAAAGAGGCGGTCTTTTCCTTAGTGTATATTCTTGGTGCCTTTGTTGAAGAGTAGTTGGCTCTAGGAATATGGACTGATTTCTGGGTTCTCTATCATTTTCCTTTGGTCCATGTGTCTGTTTTTATGACATGATCCTATATATGGAGAAGCCTAAAGACTACAAAAAAACTCTTAGAGTTGATGAACAATTTCAGCAAAGTTGCAGGATGCAAAATCAACATACAAAAATCAGTAGCATTTTAATTCTCCAACAATGAACTAGCAGAAAAAGAAATCAAGAAATCTAGCCTATTTACAATAGTCACCAAAAAATTAAAATACTTAGGAATAAAGTTAACCAAGGATATGAAAGATCTCTATGATGAGAACTACAAACCACTGTTGAGAGAAATTAAAGAGGACACAAGAAGATGGTAAGGTATTCCATGCTCTTGGATTGGAAGAATTAACATTGTGAAAATGTCCATACTACCCAAAGTGATCTACAGATTCAATGCAATCCCAATCAAAATTCCAATGACATTCTTCACAGAAATGGAAAAAGCAATCCTAACTTTCACATTGATGGAGTTTGGATGTGTCGTCCCCTCCAAAACTCATGTGGAAATTTGATCTCCAATGTGGCAGTGTTGGAAACTGATTGAGTCATGGGGGCAGATCCCTCATGAATGGATTAATGCTCTCCCTGGAGGAGGGGGGATTAATGAGTGAGTTCTTGCTCTATTAGTTCCCACAAGAGCTCGTTGCTTAAAAAGACCCTGGCACCTTCTTTCTCTCTTTTGCTTCCTCTCTCTTGCTTCCTCTCGCCATGTGATCTGGTTGTACCCACCGGCTGCTGCCACTTTCTGTCATGAGTACAGGCAGCCTGAGGCCCATGCCAGAAGCAGCTGTCCCAGAATCATAAGCCAAATAAACCTCTTTCCTTTATAAATTACCCAGTCTCAGGTATTTCTGTTATAGCAACGCAAAACGGACTAAAACACACACGGAACAACAAAAGACCTCAAATAGCCAAAGCAGTCCTGAGTGAAAAAATAAATAAATAAATAAAGCCAGAGGCATAACACTACCTGACTTCAAATTATACTACAAAGCTATAGTAACCACAAGTGATTTTTGTATGTTGACCTTATATCCTGAGACTTTGATAAACTCACTTTTTAGTTCTAGGAGTTGTTTGGTACATTCCTTGGAATTTTCTACATAGACCATCATGTCATCTGCTTTGTCTTTAGTTGTCAATTTTGGTATGTCTGGGAATGGATTTATTTGGCTTTACCTTATTTGCATTTGCTGAAATTCTTGACTACATAGCTTTATGTCTTTAACCAAATTGAAGAAGCCATCTCAGCCCTTATTTATTCAACATTTTTTTTTCTGTACTGCACCCTTTCTCCTCTTCTTCTGGGACTTTGATGACAGCAGTCTTAGACATATTTTATTGTACCACAGATCCCTGAGAGTCTATCAATTGTTTTTCAATCTTTTATTCTCTATGTTGTTCAGATTGGATAATTTTTATTTTTCTATTTTCAAGTTCACTGTTTTGTTCCTCTGTTATCTCCATTCTGCTATTAAACCCATTCAGGGAGTTGTGTGGATTTTTAAATTTTTGGTTATTGTATTTTTCAGTTTCAAAATTCTATTTTTCTATTTTCTATTTCTTTCTAAGACTTCTAACTCTCCATTCATTTCGAAAGTTTTTGACCTTCTTGGAGCATTATTAAAGTCTTTGTGAGATAAATATCTTTGCTATCTAGGCATTGGTGTCTATTGATTGTCTTTTTCCATATGAGTTGAGATTTTCCTGGTTTTTTGTATGCTTAGTAATTTTAGATTGTAAAATTATGTTATAAATCCTGTGAGTCTTACTTATGAGTCTTAATAGCATTCTAAGAATATTCTTTGTGTGTGTGTGTGTTTTAGCGGGCAATTGATTCAGTTGGGCTCAAGCTTCAAATTCTAACTAGTCTTCTGTGAGTTGTCATTCTAATGTCAGTCCAGTTTTCAGTCTTTGCGGTGCTATTTGGATCAGTCTTTCATGTATGCCAATTGGTGTCCAGTTTGGGATTTGAGTGGTAGTCTGTTCCACAGTTTAGTTCTCAGAGTATATGTATGTGCTGTTTAGGGTCAAACAATGCATGTACAGCTCAAGGTAAGCCTAGGAATTCATAAACATTTTTATGGGCTTGCTTTCCAGAGCTCCTTCCTTTCCATGGTCTCTCTTGCCTTTTCTGGTTCCTTGCGGCTTCCCTTGAGGTCCTCCAGCTAGAAAACTTTATTTACCCTGCTCAGCTGCACTCTTGCTATGACTGTGCCCATATCTACAGCCAATCAGCAGGAGGACTGAATGAGTATAAAGCAGTTTTAGGCTCTTATGGGGTCCTGGTGTCACCATTGCCACCACTGCCACCCCTGTCACATTCCTTAGGGGCTGGAATGCACAAGAATGGAAACGAATAAGAAAAAAAAAATACCAAAAAACCCCAGAGACTTTCCTCCACTCTCTCTTTCCTGTTTCTTAAGAGGGCTCCTTGAGCTCTCTGTCTGGGCCGATGCTTACTTCCAGCTATCAGGCTAGGTATAGTTCACCATGGGGAATAACGAATAAGAAAAAAAAAATACCAAAAAACCCCAGAGACTTTCCTCCACTCTCTCTTTCCTGTTTCTTAAGAGGGCTCCTTGAGTTCTCTGTCTGGGCCGATGCTTACTTCCAGCTATCAGGCTAGGTATAGTTCACCATGGGGAATAGTGGAAGCAAATAAAAGGATAAACTCACCATCAGTTCAGTAATAATTCAGATTTTGGTCTTCTTCTATGATCTTCCTGCTACTATTTACTTTTCAGAGTTCTCGAATAGCTGTTGCATGCATCCTGTTTAGGTTTTATGACTGTGTTCAGTGGGAAAGACAGGGGGAGGTATGCTTACTCCATGTCACCTGGAATGAGAATCCATGTCATCATTTTTGTTCAACTCCTTAATTAACAAGGAAATCAGAAAGATGTTAATACTGGTTCAAAAACGTTTGAGGTGCAAGATATTTATATCCAATTTAACTAAAGAATATTAGAAAAAGATTGCTGAGTTACATACTGAACTGGCTAACATCCTACAGGACAACGAACTGTAACCTTTAGGAGTATCTTTTCCATTGATAGAAATTATTTACATCTCTATTAGACAAAAATCTACATGTTACCTAGTAATTCTCTAAGTCTTGAACTTTTGATTAATAGTAAACAGTATTCTTACTGTTTCCTAAGTAAATTCCATTTTAACTAAGTACAGAACTAAGTACCCTTCCCTCGATAAGCCTTGCATGAGTCTTTGCTCCTGTATGACATGGAAGTAGTGTGCCATTTTATTTTGTGTTTTTGCTTTATTTTCATGTTTAGTATAATTTTTCTTAACAACAGTGATCCAGATTCTTCTTGCAGAAGGTCTCAACTGAAGCAAGAGATGATATAAGATTGGCTTAGACTCTCTAAGGAGGCAATCTAATTATTCCCAACTCAATACATATTTATTACATATACTTATTATGTATTATGTGCCAGGCCTCTTGCTAGGCGATTGGGCAGAAATCCAATATCTAATGTTCATAAGATATATCAATCATATAGTGTTCTCTTGACAATTAGTTTCTCCTGCATAATATAGACTCTGTAAAACCCTATCATTGTCATTGAAAATGAAAATTTCAAAATTATGTATGGTATGGTTGTTGAGGTATAAAATACCTTATTTCTGTGATGCTCTTCAGATGAACTCACAGCACAGTTAGTGTTTGTTCATTTAGTTAGCAGAATATGTGATTTTGATTTCTTTTGTTTACTCCCAAAGGAAAGGCAGAGGAAAAAAAGAAGAGGAAAAAGTGAAAGAGGAGGAAGAGGTTATGATTGTACCAAAATTGGTTGGCGAAGGAAGCTCTGACAAAGAATGGTGCTGTCCCTCTGACCCTGATTTCTGTGTTTATGTGTCTGAAGTAACCAAATCAATACTGCCCATAATCAGTATTAGAGAACAGATTGAGGTTCTTGCAAAGTAAGTTGTCTATATATACATATACACTTTTAACTTCTGAAAAATTTTTATTATAGTGGTTTGCATATTTCAGCCAATTCTCAGATAAAAATGCACCATAATAAAATTGAACTTTATAACACCCTAGCTCTGACTCTGAAGGAGAAACACAGTGAATTGAAAAAGTTCTCAATGTCTATATCAGGTCATAGTTTCACCAAGAATCAGAGGTAGGAGCTGGAAATTGCTTAAAGAAAAATGTCTGTCATTTTCTCCAGCTAAATCATTGAAAGCATCTTTCATTGTGATCCTGAAAAAGTTATGAATGAGTCAAAAATTTGAAAATTAAATTATTCCTTAGGTATATGGGGTGCTCCTAAAAAGGGATTCTACTGTGAATTATTTGTAAATTCACAAATTATTTTCTAGTACAGATAACCATCTGCTATTTTTCTGTTATATGTCTGATATTTTGTATTTTATTTTATTTTATTTTATTTTTTTCTTTTTTTTTTCAAAAGATGACCGGTAAGGGGATCCTAACCCTTGACTTGGTGTTGTCAGCACCACGCTCAGCCAGCGAGCAAACCGGCCATCCCTATATGGGATCCGAACCCGGGGCCTTGGTGTTATCAGCACCGCACTCTACCGAGTGAGCCACAGGCCGGCCCAGTATTTTATATTTAAAGTGGGGTGTGAGCATTCTAAGAGATGGCTGCTTGGACAGGCTCAGGGCGTATAAGCCAGCAAAGTTGCCCTTTTCATTAGAGTGTTTAATCTAACTCCACTAAGGGAAGGCTGAGAATTTAATTGGTAGCTGTAAGGGATTAGTAACCACTAGAAATGGAGGATAGGTTTCGTGATTGACACCACCCAGTAGCTAAGCTGCTGGCTTGTGCAACAGCTGTGGTCTCCATGGGAGCTTGTATCTACTCCAAATAGAAGCAAGCTGCACTCGTCAAACCTGGATGTGACAACTGCAAGTAACACAGCTGCCAGATCATTGACTTCTTGTCAGCCAGTACTGGAAGAGAACATTTTTTGGCTACTGAAGTTTTCCTGATGTCCTTGAGAAGTGATGACTCAAGCAGAACTCGGATTCAGCTCTTGTAAACATTTGTCAGATTCCCTTATGCTTTGTTCCTATCAGAAATACCTTTCATCATTCCCAAGTGAATGTCTTTTTTTTTTTTTTAACTGGAGTCCACAGCAAGCTCGATAGATGGAAATGCAGAGATTTGCCCCCATGGTTCCTTGGCACTCATTAGAATACCCATTGCTGGATGAAACTGCAGGCCAGTTAAGCAGCTTTCTCCCCAGCCCTTTGGGTTTTTTTTTTTTTTTTTTTTTTTTTTAACCATTGTTCTTTGCTTAGTTTCACATACAGTAAGAGGAAATCCTTTCTGTAAAAACTGCAATTTTGCCTTTACTCCAAGAGCATGGTGGCCTTATAGTTCACAGAGGATTTTTGCAGGTGTGTTTACTGACTTCTGCAGTGAGACCTGATATCAGGAGAAACCCACAGGCAAACTATACCACATTCATTGTGCCTTGTCCATGCGTCTGTTACTTTTTTGTTGTTCTTGACTCTTCCTCCTCCTCTAACTTCAGTGTTATGTAATGCCATGTCTTCCTCTAAATTCAATAAATAAATAAATTCTAAAAGAGAAAAATTAAATTATAAAACTTGAAAATATTTGTGAATCTAATGGGAAAATTTTGTTTATCTCTTAGTTTAAATTCCTTGAAAGAACCATATGTTGTTAGTACAATGCCTTAGATTTCAGCTTAAAACATTTAAAAATACTTTTCAAGAGTAAGATAAAATTTTAAAACTGCATTAATATTTAGTGGGATATTGATTTGTATATTGTCATTCATATTGGAAAAATTAGCAATTAGCATTCTTTTTTTCTTCTCCTTGAAATTGCTAGAATTTCAGTTTACACAAGATGGTTTGAATACAGTAAGCATAATTTTAACCTGCTTATTGTAAGTACATTTTTTAAAGTAAAGCAAACAATAAAAAACAAAGGAAATGTAGTTTTTATATGTATAATTGTATGTATAAAATTATACTCAAAACATTCAAAATTAGATATTAAAGTTGATCTCAATGTAATTGACACAGGTATGTGGCAGAAAAAATGGGTGGTGAGATTTCAAAAGAGAAGCTACATGATTTCAGCTGGCAACTTCACATAAGTGAACTAAAATTTCAACTTAAGTCCAATGTCGTACCAATTGGATATATCAAAAAAGGAACCTTCTACCATCGAGCTTTGCTTTTCAAGGTATTTAAGATATTTTGTCTCATTTGCCATAAGGTAAAAATGTTTTGTGTTTATCATATTGGAGTGAGTCAGTGCTAACATTTAACTGGATAATATTAATCCTAGTATTTACATTTACTTGTATTTGACATAGATGTGTACCTATGTATGTGTACATACACCTGTGTACATACACACATGCCTGATATATAATAACTAGACTGTTGGAAGCATATTTATTCAGCACTTATCTAACACCTATATAGGCCACATCCTCTGCCAGGGCCTGGGAGTACAGAGACACTAAAGTGCCAGTCCTTGCACTCTGGGGTACCTAAGCCAGACTTATGGGTTCCAAGGTGATGTCAGAGAAGGTTTCAGAGGAGGAAGGGATACTAATCCAAGTATTAGATCCTCTGCCAGGGCCTGGGAGTACAGAGACACTAAAGTGCCAGTCCTTGCACTCTGGGGTACCTAAGCCAGACTTACGGGTTCCAAGGTGATGTCAGAGAAGGTTTCAGAGGAGGAAGGGATACTAATCCAAGTATTAGAGACGATGTAGGATTTCACCAGGTAAAGAAAGAACACAAGGGTATTCCTAACAGAGCAATCATCTTATGCAAAATAACACAAGTGTGAGAGTTGTGCTCCATTTGGGAAATGTAGAGTAGTTTATCTGGACGGAGAAAAGAAGAGGGGCTAGATGAGGCTGAGGGGCCGGATCATAAAGCACCATGCGAGTTTGCACTTCTCTCAAATCCGAGATTAGCCACTGAAACTTGTCAAGGGAAAAGGCTAACATTCAGGCAACAGAATGGGGAATTAGAGCAGGGGCAAGACTGGGGCCAGGAAGGCCAGTTAGAAGGTTACTGGAGCAGGACTAAAGCCGGGCCATGCAGATGTAGAAGAGGGGATTGATTTAGAGAGAGATTTGGAAGATATAGCCAAAAGGGGTTGGTGACTGCCTAGGTATGGTGTGAGAGGTTGCATGAAAAGAATGAAATGACTTCCAGGCTTTGGGTAGGGAAGCTGGGGATGGCATTATTCACTGAGCTGGGGACACTAGAGGAGGATCAGGTTGAAGAGAGGGATGAGCTTCTTCTCCATTGTATCCAGTGCCTGGTATATAGTAGGAGCTGGGAAAATGTTTTCTGAACTATCGACTGAATGTCTAAAATTCCTACCCTCTCCCAAATACCTGTAAACTTCATTGCGTCCATATGTATCTTACCTCCAGTTCCAAGCAAATTCTATTTAAATCCTTATGCCAGCCTTTCTTATTTCCTTGGATTTCTTGTTCTGTCAATTCTTCCTTCTATCATGTCTTAAATCTCCTTCTATTAGCTGTTTCCCCTTTAAAATCTAAAACATGCATAAGCTGCAATATTTAAAGAGAAAACAAATATTTTCTCATGATATCTACAGTAACTATTATAGCTCCTATCACCATCATTTTGAGCTATATTCCAGGCACTTGATAAATACAATTGTGAAGAGTCTCAAAAATACCAAAGATTGAGATTACTACCTTTGCTTTAAAGACAGGAAACCTGGGCTGGCTGGTTGGCCCACTTGGTTAGAGCAAGGTGCTGATAACACCGCAGGATCAAGGGTTTAGATCCCCTTACTGGCCAGCTGCCAAAAAGAAATAAATAACTTAAAAATAAATAAATAAAAATAAAGACAGGAAAACTGATAATTGGAGAAATCATATACCCTAGGTCAACCAGAGGTGGCGCTGGAATTGGAACCCATGCCTATGTGAATCAAAAACCTACCACACTGCTTCTACTACTTTTATAATTCTCATTTTCTGTCAGAATTCTGCGTCATCTCAACTCCTTGTCACTCCTTGGCACACCTCTCATTTTTCTCCAAAGTCACTGCCATCTGGCCTTTGCTCCAGCCTCCTCAATAAAGACCATAGTGATCTCCTCATTGTCCTGCTTAATATGTCAAAGAATTAGTTATTGACCATTCTCTTTCTTGGATACCACTCTCTTTAGTTACTTTTATCCTCTCTTGCCATTTCATCTCAGTCTCTTCTGGAAACTTCTTTTCCTCCACCCCTCTCTTAAATATTGGGGATCCTCAAAGTTCTGACCCAGGCACTCTAATTTTCTCACTTTATGCACTTCACAATAGTACCTAAATATCTGAGGTCTACAGTTCCTTTCCTCCTCCCTCAAACCTCTCCTGATTCCAGATCCATGTATCGATCGTCCTCCAGCTAGCTCCATATGATCGCCTCGTAGGCACTATATCAGTCAGCCTGGGCTCCCATAGACTGGGACTTGCTTAAACAGCAAACATTTATTTCTCACAGTTCTGGAGGCTTGGAAGTTCAAGATCAAGGTGCCAGCAGATTGGGTATCTGGTGAGGGCCCATTTCCTGGTTTGCAGACAGCTGCCTTCCTGCTGTATCCTCATACAGTAGACAGAGAGAGGGCTCTGATCTCTTCCTCTCTTTATAAGGGCACTAGTCCCATCATGGTGTTCCACCCTCAGGCCTCATCTAAACCTAATCACTTTCCAAAGGCTCCACCTCCTAATACCATCACACTGGGGGCTAGGGCTTCAACATATGAATTGCGGGGGGGGACACAAACATTTAGTCCACTGCANATAATAACTAGACTGTTGGAAGCATATTTATTCAGCACTTATCTAACACCTATATAGGCCACATCCTCTGCCAGGGCCTGGGAGTACAGAGACACTAAAGTGCCAGTCCTTGCACTCTGGGGTACCTAAGCCAGACTTACGGGTTCCAAGGTGATGTCAGAGAAGGTTTCAGAGGAGGAAGGGATACTAATCCAAGTATTAGAGACGATGTAGGATTTCACCAGGTAAAGAAAGAACACAAGGGTATTCCTAACAGAGCAATCATCTTATGCAAAATAACACAAGTGTGAGAGTTGTGCTCCATTTGGGAAATGTAGAGTAGTTTATCTGGACGGAGAAAAGAAGAGGGGCTAGATGAGGCTGAGGGGCCGGATCATAAAGCACCATGCGAGTTTGCACTTCTCTCAAATCCGAGATTAGCCACTGAAACTTGTCAAGGGAAAAGGCTAACATTCAGGCAACAGAATGGGGAATTAGAGCAGGGGCAAGACTGGGGCCAGGAAGGCCAGTTAGAAGGTTACTGGAGCAGGACTAAAGCCGGGCCATGCAGAGGTAGAAGAGGGGATTGATTTAGAGAGAGATTTGGAAGATATAGCCAAAAGGGGTTGGTGACTGCCTAGGTATGGTGTGAGAGGTTGCATGAAAAGAATGAAATGACTTCCAGGCTTTGGGTAGGGAAGCTGGGGATGGCATTATTCACTGAGCTGGGGACACTAGAGGAGGATCAGGTTGAAGAGAGGGATGAGCTTCTTCTCCATTGTATCCAGTGCCTGGTATATAGTAGGAGCTGGGAAAATGTTTTCTGAACTATCGACTGAATGTCTAAAATTCCTACCCTCTCCCAAATACCTGTAAACTTCATTGCGTCCATATGTATCTTACCTCCAGTTCCAAGCAAATTCTATTTAAATCCTTATGCCAGCCTTTCTTATTTCCTTGGATTTCTTGTTCTGTCAATTCTTCCTTCTATCATGTCTTAAATCTCCTTCTATTAGCTGTTTCCCCTTTAAAATCTAAAACATGCATAAGCTGCAATATTTAAAGAGAAAACAAATATTTTCTCATGATATCTACAGTAACTATTATAGCTCCTATCACCATCATTTTGAGCTATATTCCAGGCACTTGATAAATACAATTGTGAAGAGTCTCAAAAATACCAAAGATTGAGATTACTACCTTTGCTTTAAAGACAGGAAACCTGGGCTGGCTGGTTGGCCCACTTGGTTAGAGCAAGGTGCTGATAACACCGCAGGATCAAGGGTTTAGATCCCCTTACTGGCCAGCTGCCAAAAAGAAATAAATAACTTAAAAATAAATAAATAAAAATAAAGACAGGAAAACTGATAATTGGAGAAATCATATACCCTAGGTCAACCAGAGGTGGCGCTGGAATTGGAACCCATGCCTATGTGAATCAAAAACCTACCACACTGCTTCTACTACTTTTATAATTCTCATTTTCTGTCAGAATTCTGCGTCATCTCAACTCCTTGTCACTCCTTGGCACACCTCTCATTTTTCTCCAAAGTCACTGCCATCTGGCCTTTGCTCCAGCCTCCTCAATAAAGACCATAGTGATCTCCTCATTGTCCTGCTTAATATGTCAAAGAATTAGTTATTGACCATTCTCTTTCTTGGATACCACTCTCTTTAGTTACTTTTATCCTCTCTTGCCATTTCATCTCAGTCTCTTCTGGAAACTTCTTTTCCTCCACCCCTCTCTTAAATATTGGGGATCCTCAAAGTTCTGACCCAGGCACTCTAATTTTCTCACTTTATGCACTTCACAATAGTACCTAAATATCTGAGGTCTACAGTTCCTTTCCTCCTCCCTCAAACCTCTCCTGATTCCAGATCCATGTATCGATCGTCCTCCAGCTAGCTCCATATGATCGCCTCGTAGGCACTATATCAGTCAGCCTGGGCTCCCATAGACTGGGACTTGCTTAAACAGCAAACATTTATTTCTCACAGTTCTGGAGGCTTGGAAGTTCAAGATCAAGGTGCCAGCAGATTGGGTATCTGGTGAGGGCCCATTTCCTGGTTTGCAGACAGCTGCCTTCCTGCTGTATCCTCATACAGTAGACAGAGAGAGGGCTCTGATCTCTTCCTCTCTTTATAAGGGCACTAGTCCCATCATGGTGTTCCACCCTCAGGCCTCATCTAAACCTAATCACTTTCCAAAGGCTCCACCTCCTAATACCATCACACTGGGGGCTAGGGCTTCAACATATGAATTGCGGGGGGGGGACACAAACATTTAGTCCACTGCAGGCACCTTAAGCTCATGATGCCAAACTGAATTCATTACTCTTATACCTCAGCTAAGTCATGCAATTAGTTACCTAGAACTCTCCCACTGCTGAAACTCTGAACACCAGTACTCACTGATGAAGTACTTTCCACCCTTCCTAAGTCTTCCAGTCCCCCTATATATATTCTTTATCTCTCCCATTTTCTTCCAGTTTCTTGGCCCCTGTTTGGCTTTACTTTCCACCCTAGGCAGCCTAGATAAATCATCCGCAGCCCTGATAATTTGCTCACTAATTTCCCTCATTGCCTCCCCGACCCCCATCCATCCATCTGTCTTGCCAGCCAACCCGGACCAATCCTATTGGCTGTCCTTTCCAATCTCACATGCAGGCAGAACACGACACTGCAGGGTGCCACAGCAGACTCAGGGTGTCCAGACTCGCGTGGACATGCGTGTTGCCTGGCCACCCTTGTCCTGCTGCTAGCACAGGCTTTTTGCTATTTTTCTCAGCAGCTGTGCCCCACGTCTGCCCCTCTTCCCAAGTCCTTTCATCCATACTGCTTCCCTCTAAGCAGCTGACCTTGTGTCCCACTTCACAAAGAAAATAGAGAATTTCAGATGGGTGCTCACTCAATTCAGTCAGAGGCAGTATTACCCCAAGGTTAAGAACTCAGGCTCTGGAGACAGATTCCCTGGCTCCCACTTTAGGTCACCACTATGGTGACCTTGGAAAAATTATCTGACCTCAGTTTTACTCTCTATGAAATGGGGAATACAATAGTATCTATTCCACAGGGTTGTTTTGATTATTTAAAGTGCCCTGACGTGGAGTAAGAGATCAATAAATGTTATTTTGGAAAACATCTTAAAATTATATATATTTGTTTTTGTCTCTCTACCCTGCTGGAGTATGAGTGCCTTATATTCAGATACAGTTTGTGTTATGGTTGACTCTTTACCAGGCAGTCTCAGACTAATATGATGTAAAGCCCTAAAAATGACAACTGTCTTAATCATCTTGGTCCACCCAAGACTAGCCGGTGCAGTCATTACATTGTAAGTAATCAATAAATTAAGTTAATCTATAAACATACAGATTACTAAAACACCACAGTTCTTGCCTTCTGGTACTATGCAGCATTTACTGAGTACTTACCCTGCATCAGCATTCACTGCTGCAAGCACTTGGCACGTATTAATTCATTTCGTCTTCATAACCACCTTTGAGGAAGGTGCTGTGTTCTCCACATTTCACAGATGCAGACGTGGAAGCCCAGAGATGTTGACTCATCTGCTTGCAGTGAGCGGCTCACCGCCTCGGGGCTGAGTCGAAATTCAAACCCAGGCAGTTTGAGCTCTCTTATTCACTGTGATGTGGCTACGTTTTCAGATTATTTTAAATATACTTTTTAAAAAATAACCTCAAAATCAGGAATCGCCAAAAGGCAAATTGAAGAGACAACTTCCAAGGAACATAAGCAGTGCAAGGACTGACCACTCACAGTTCTGCTTCTCCTGCTCCACAGCACCCATCTGTTACACAGGATAAATCAGCTAGAAATAGGTCCCCACCAATTTGATGCCTCCATTCATTCCCGCTGCATATCACAGCCAAAGAGCAGCCCAGAAGTGTGGAAAGATTGATAGATGCACTAGTGCTGAGATCCCTTGGAATAGCTTTTCTCCAACTACAGTATCAATCTTGTGCTGATACAGTGTCACTTCCTGAAAAATGTCATGTCCCAGCAGGACCTACACAGAGATTTTGAGACTACAGAATCTTGAGGAACAAGGAATTTATCACTTTTGATTGGCTCCCATCACGATTTCCACATTTTCCAGCCTCCTACTTAGGTATTTCTTTGCAGGAGTTGTCAATTTCACCTTCAACCATGGTGGGGTTTACAACTACGGATTTTTCTCCACCCTCTGCCTCATCACCCTTAGCTGATCTCTTGTTTTCTCCCACAGGCTCTGGCAGATAAAATCGGTGTTGGCAGCTCTCTAGTTCGAGGGGAGTATGGCAGAGCTTGGAATGAAGTCAAGCTGATGAACGAATCTCGTAAAGGAGTGATTGGGGGCCTCCCCCCTCCTGAAGTATACATTGTCGACCTCATGTTCCATCCAGGTGGACTGATCAAGTTAAAAAGTAGAGAGGCCGACCTTTACAGATTTCTTTAAACCATCAAATAAACACATGGAGGGTCCAAGAAATTCACTGTCTACACTTTCACAGAAGTTCACCAATTGATTTTATTTATTTCAATAAAAGTATTAAGAATGTTCCGTCTGTGTAGTAACAAGGAAACTTGGATTGAACTTGGGCGTGCTTCTGATGTCAGGTTTTTGGCAAGAGTTCACAGTCTTATTAGGTAATTTTATGCTCACCGTTCCTCACATAAAGCTTACTATTGTTGAAATTAATCCAGCCCACTGTTTCCTAAGGAGCATCTCTGTAGTTTAGGAGTCTTTTAAAAGCACTCAGCTGCTGCTCCTGGGACAATACTGTGGCCTGGTGTCTGTCATTTTTTACGCCCAGAACGCTTCAGGAACACTTGCTTACATAAACTCAATGGGTTTTTAATGTCTTCAGTCACCTTGTCTCACTTTTCATTAAATAAGATTTTGATAGTAGTTTATTTATAGATCTATTTTAGTATTACAACTTTCTAAAAGATTTTGTTCATATTTTAAAAACTTATCAGTAAGAACTCTGTTTTAATGTACTTCACTGAATTAAAAATATTTAAAAAATATTTTCATAAAATGTCTTTGTCTTTGTTTTGTCTATATTAACTTGGAAATATACCTTCAGTTAAAAACAATTCTGATTTGCTCTTACACATTTTAATGCTGGGTCACCAAAATATTATTTTAAATTTATATAACTTAAAAATTCTTATTTTTTGGAAAACTTTGAAATATAAAAATAGAGCAAATCTTTGCCAGGGAATTGTGTTTTCAGTATTGAGCACAAAATGGGGAGTAAATATGCATTCCAAATGGTAAGACAAATAAAAATTAGTAATATGATGAATTTCATAAAGTCATTTATTTAGAGTTTAGTATTTCCCAGTCAGGCTTTAAATTTAAAGTTTGCCATTTTCCTAGAAGGAGTTTTAAAGGGAGTTTAATTTTAGAAATTAAGGCTAAGATTATTTTGTAATTTACAAATTACCAATTTGTACTTTCAAAGAACATAATTCTTTATTTCAGAAGGTGTGGTAATTATATTTATCGTGCAATTTTATGAAATTCAAGCATGGGTTATAGGATACAAACCAGTCTCAGCATTTTCAAGACTTTTGATCCAGAAAGCATTTAAAGTAGATTTGAATGATATATAAGATGTAACAATATAAAAAGAAATGAAAAACAGGCATAAGTAGGAAAGAAAGTTCAACAAGATCAGGAATAAGCTTAGAGTTCAAAGTGCATCCGTAAAAATGCTATGCATTTGTTAGAGGTGAATGAAAATTTGACTCTCAACTCTCTAGGAGCCAGAACAAAGGGAATTATTGTCTGTTATGTGATTTATACTAGGGTCCACTAGATAAAAGCTCAGAGCAGTTTCTCTGGGAACAAAGACCATTTCTCTTTGGGAGCTTCACAGAGATGGCAAAATGTAATGTAGAAAATAACATTTTCAAAAATTAACCTCCTAATAAATTCCGAAAAGAATTTTCATAGGCCGATGGCCTAACATCAGAGTGAAATTAGGTAAAATTTCTATGCAGAGCTACATGAGAGAGCCCAAATAGACACCACTTTTTAAAATCTGGTACATGCAAAGACACTTTTTTTTTTTTTTTTTGGCATTTTTCAGATAAATCTACATAATGTTTCTCTCAACTAGGTTCTAGATAATTATTGAACAGGAATGGTTTAAATATTATTCTCAGATAGGACTTTGAAGTTCATTCTGTGTTTTTGTTTTGTTTTTTTGCAGCTGGCCAGTATGCAGCCATTCTGTTTCACCAGTTAAGTACAGAGCCATAAAATTTTATATATATTTTCTGTTTTGATTCTGCACTAAAAGTTTATGCTGCACTTATAGTAATTACACATCAGATTTCAAATGTACTATTTCCTTGCCAAATAAACAGCATTTTCATCCATGAAAAATACTTTTCTAGAAGTTCAAAATAATATGCAAAATGAAATGGATACTGGCTTTTTCTTTTTATTGAGACAGAATTCTTATAAACAGTAACTTGTTTCTCAGCAAGATATCACCATAATATTCTGCAGGAGATGGTGTATTTTCCTTTAGCACCATTCAGAGAAAGGTTGTAATGCACATACTGTTTGTTTTTAAACTCAACTGAATACTAGGGGTTGTATAAACTGACTAAAGAGTGGAAAATACCATTGTTGACATATTCTTAGAGCAATACGATAGTGTCAAGTCATTTATTTAGGGTTTAGTATTTAAGAGTACTATTCTTTATTTAAAATTTCCTAAGTATAATACAGTTCACTAGTAAAAGCTTTGTTTAGGTGAATAATATTAAAGCAACGAATATAATTAATAATAAAAGTGGACTTCAAAGGACAATCATCAAAGAGTCAGGTGTGAATATATAAATATAGTGAATTCAGCTTTTGTGGAACTCACACAGTACAAGAGACCTGTAGGATGTGCCAATAAATAAGCCACAAATCACACGTTAAATAATAAAAAAAATTGTTGGAAAAGGTAAAAAGAAATTATTGTGATGAGTTTACTTATTAATTCAATAAGCCTTTAGTACTGAGAGGCAATATAATAAACAGTGGTGAAAAAGGCCAGGGTTTTAGAATCAGAGCTGAGATTAAGTTCTGCCTCTCTCTTTTTCTAGCTGTGTGACCTTGAGAAAATTATTTGACCTCTTTCTCAGTTTACTGTTCTGCAAAGTGGGGATAAATAATAACAGCAAATATTTACATATTGTTTACTATGTGCCAGAGGCTGTTTATGCAGTTTTAACCCTTCCAGTAACCCTATGATGTATAGGTAGTATTGCCCACAGTTAACAAGTGAGAAAACTGAGGCACAGAAAGGTTAAGTCATCCAAGATCACTCAGCTAATAAATGGCAAAGCTTTAAATTTGCACCTTCTTTGGCTCCAGATGCTGTGCTCCCAGACTATATGTCCCATAAATCTGCCATAAGGATGAAATAAGACCGTGCATGTAAATGACAGGTGGGGGTGGGGGGCAGGGGGTGGGCACACATATATGTGAGTGTGTGGGTGTTTATAGTTCTCTATTCTATGCTCACATATGTTCTGTTCTGTTTGCCTTTAGCTAGTTTTGAGGAAGATCTTTATTCTTCATGTGTCTGTCTTTTTGGGCTTTGCAGGCCATACAGTCTCTCTCTCAGCCACTCAGCTATGGTATTGTAGCACGAAAGTACCCATATATAAAAAATATGGAGACAATTAACCTGTATTTACTAAAACAGGAGGTGAGCCATGTGATTTGGCTCATGGGCCACAGTTTGTAAACCCTCACTTTAGAGGATGAGCATTTTGAGGGTGTGGATTTGCAGAAACAAGGGAGACCCATGCTGCAGAATTATCTCCCAACAGCTTCATCAGTTTTAATAGAGACAATCGATACATGGTTATGTGAATTTACCCTAGCCAGTATCCCTATAATATATAAGTATATAAATATAAATATAAATATATATATATATTTTATAAAAATTTATTTTCTCTCTCTCTCTCTCTCTCTCTGTCTCCCTCTCTCTCTCTGTGTGTGTGCACATGTGTATATATGTACGTATATTTCTTTTTTTTTTTTTTGATGGCTGGCCGGTTCAGGGATCTGAACCCGTGGTGTTAGAGTTACAAGGCTGTGCTCTAACCAACTGAGCTAACTGGCCAGCCCAATATATACTTATCATCACATAAAAAAGGTCACAATAGATCAGTTCAATGTCTCATGGGGCCAATTCTCTTTCTCTGGCAGCACCAAAGGCATATTTGTGAGAAAATATGGTTCTTATCCTCAATATTATCCTACTATATCACCCCACTAATCTTTTGTCTACAAGTTCAAGTCCAAATTCAGATCCAGCCTCACTTCTTCCCTAAGTGTCCCCTCATTAGGGGACTTTTGCTCTACCTTCTAGAATAGTGTCTTCAGCACTTTTGCATATGCTTACTGTCTGGCATTGCTATTTTCTTAATGCACATGTATATTGTATAGTGGTTAGTGTAAGGCCCCATAGAAGACCCCAAAGGAGGCACTCCCTAAAACATGGCGCTTTTCTCTTCCAGGTCCTAATCTCGTGGGCGCCAAGGTGCAGCCTATCAGAAATCATTACCCGCCCCTGGCCAATCAACTACCGCCCCGTGTACTAACCACCCTCTCCCGGAACCCG
>NW_007730712.1:93765-94294 GCF_000696425.1 Galeopterus variegatus
GAGCTCACCCCTTACCCGAGGGGACTCCTTCTCGGACCTCCTTCACTCTCATGGCGGTTCCCGCTGCTGATGCTTCGCCCTCGTCTGTTTTCTCCGGCGCTGGCTCTCCGCACCCACCACCGGCTCACCTAAACGTAAGTCTCTCTCTGGGGACGCCATCTTAGGCTGGGCTACCGTAATCGTGTGGTATCCCTCTGACGCCCGGCCCTAAGACAGAGAATACACCCCACCATGGCCTTCAGGGCACTGGACAGACCCCTAGGTATTCTCTCGTCACATTAGGCAATCCACATTCCTCTCCTTTCCCAGCCCAATTAGAGGCGACCTCTTCAGGGTGAAGCTCCCATTCTCTCGCTTTTTCTTTCAATCTGGTATTCCTGTTTCTCCGAGCCCAGGGCTCCCAAAAATCCTGGCGCCGGGTTCCTTCGAGCCTCCAGGCACTCGCCCTCGCCGAGGTGACGGAGGGTAAAGTGACGGTTCGTCTCTGAACCTCCAGGACTGACAGAATATAGGTGGGGACGTCCTCTAT
>NW_007730712.1:95292-95923 GCF_000696425.1 Galeopterus variegatus
TGCTTCCAAACCCCCTCTATCCTCACTGACCTCCATTATCCCCTACTTCTGATGGTTTTGACCCTGTGGACGAACCTCCTCCATACAGAAATTAAGAAGGGAGTAGTTCCGTCCCCCGAACCCCCGCAGCGGCTCACTCCGCCGCCATCTTCTGCTCCACCTAACCCTTCCGCTCTCCCTCCTTCACCCTCCCTCTGCCCCCCCATAACTTGTTCCCGGGGACTCCTCCCTTCCTCTACCATGGCTCCTCTCCACAAAGTAGCTGGTGCTGAAGGGGTTGTTAGGGTACATGTTCCCTTTTCACTAGCAGACCTTACTCAATTAGAGAGAAAATTAGGATCATTTACCACCGATCCCACCACTTACCTTAAGGAATTCCAATGGGTTCTCCAGGCCTACAGTCTCACCCACCATGACATTTACAAGCTACTGGCTAACACCCTCCTTCCTGAAGAGCGCTGCCGCATCTGGGATGCGGCCCAAACTCATGCAGATGAAAACCATGGCGTTAATCCCGCCTTCCCAACCGGCCCACATGCAGTTCCTGAGTAGGATCCACATTGGGATTATAATACAATCCAGGGTATTCAGGCACGAGACCAATTTGCCTCCTGCCCAATAGCAGGTCTTT
>NW_007730712.1:97891-98447 GCF_000696425.1 Galeopterus variegatus
AAAAAAAAAAAAAAAAAAAAAGAATTTTGTTATTAAATCAATGAATCAGGCTTAGTCGAAACTAACGTCATCAAACTCACTGATCTGGCCTCTAGCCTCCGGGCCACGTCCAACTCTAACCCCTTTTCTTCCTTTTTCCACAATCCTCTCCTAACCTGGATATGGCCTGTCGTAGGACCTCTAACTATTATCTACCCTGCATTATTCAAATAAGTAAAATTTCTAACCAAGCTTTTAACCAGCCTTTACTTAGAAATTACCAGCTGCTGGCCACGGAAGACCCTTCCTGCTCCTCAATAGAATGCCTGACATCTTGCTGAAATGGATCCAAGTCACCAGTGGCGCTTGTTCCTGACCACTCTAGCTGCAGATGCATGAATGATCTTCCCCACAACCTCCTACGCCCATTGGACACAGCAGATGGCTGACCTATGGCTCCAAGGAACTTTCACTGATTTCTCTCCCCTTTAAATCACCCTGTTCACCACTTCGCTTTGGGGTATAATGGGGGTTTCTTTCTCCTCCCTGTTTCCTCCTCCCGTGATGCCCCTCTCCA
>NW_007730712.1:98848-142737 GCF_000696425.1 Galeopterus variegatus
ATCCCCAATAGAGGAAAAAGGGAGGAATGTAAGGCCCCATAGAAGACCCCAAAGGAGGCACACCCTAAAACATGGCGCTTTTCTCTTCCGGGTCCTAACAACCTCGCCGGCGCCCAGGTGCAGCCTATCAGAAATCATTACCCGCCCCCAGCCAATCAACTACCACCCCGTGTACTAACCACCCTCTCCCGGAACCCAGCTCTATATAAATGTATGCTTCTCCCCCGAATAAAGCGGAACTTCTCCGGTGAACTGTCAGCTTGGGTCTTGTCGTCCTTTCAGTTAGGAGCATGCATGGTCTTCGGAGTCAGAGAGACTTGGATTGGAGTCCTACTTCTCCCATTCTTATCTGTGGGATCTTTAGCAAATACCTTGGTTTCCTCAGTTCTAAAATGGGGATGTAAGGCCGGCCCGTGGCTCACTCGGTAGAGTGCGGTGCTGATAACACCAAGGCCACGGGTTCGGATCCTATATAGGGATGGCAGGTTGGCTCACTGGCTGAGCGTGGTCCTGACAACACCAGGCCAAGGGTTGAGATCCCCTTACCGGTCATCCTTTAAAAAAAAAAAATAAATAAATAAAAAATAAATAAAAAAAAAAAATAATAAAATGGGGATGTAGCCACTTCATAATGTTGCTGTCAGGAATAAAGATGAGGGTACTTCAAAAAGTTCATGGAAAATAGAATTAAAAAATAATACAACTCTTTCCATGCATGTAACGTGCTCAGTACAGTGTTAAACATGGTGCCAAAAATGAAATCAGATCAAATGAGAATTTTAAGAGTTTATTGTTCATGCAAAAGAACCATTGGCAAACTGGGAGACCTCAAACAAAGTCTCAATTTTATAGAAGTTATAGTGCAGTTTATAAAGCATAAAGGAGGAAGTACTTTGAATTTTCCATGACCAGCTGTCATATATTCTTTTTTAAGGCAAACAAAGCTGTTTAAGCTGATTTGTCTATAACCGATTGGTTAAATTTCATTGAATCATGCTGACAAAGATTCTTTGCTCGGCCAAATTTAGTCAGGCCTCTGAACCTTCTCCTAGGGCCATCTGTACACTTCTTTGCAAAATCCAGTGTTAGCAAGAACCCTGCTAGGTCAGTTTAGCAAGAATCTCCCACCCTCAATATCTGATCAAGCTTCTCATCCTCCACTGTCCCCCAGGTGATGTCTGATCACCCTGGCCTGTCTGCAGCCAGAATCCTTTTAGGTCGATTTACCCAGAATCCCCCTTACCCCGGATGTTTCCTCTCAGTAACTTTCTATCCTCTGACCCCCACCCTGCTCCTTGGCTATAAATTCCCACTTGTCCATGCTGTATTCAGAGTTGAGCCCACTCTCTCTCCCCCACTGCAAGACCCTGTTGCAGTGGCCCCCACACCTATCATGATGGTCCTGAATAGTCTTCTTTACTGTGCTTCAACAAGGATCATTGAATAATTTTTCCCATTAACAGTGCTGATAAGGACAAAAAGTTGATGATTGTGTTTTGTTATGTTTTGTTTATGTTTAGGATTAGGGTTTTGGAGAAGTTAGGATGACTTAAGTTTTGGTTCTGCAGCTATGGGCAGTTGGCCTTTGGGTATATCTAAACTGTGGCTTCCATTTATCTTGCCCTTTAACAACAGTAAGCATTTGACTATTATTGGCTCGTATATTTTGACTCCCCCAATGAGATGGAAAGCTGTTTCAGGTCTGGCATACACCCTACTGTCAGAGTTACTAGCACGGGCATAGCTTGAGCAGTATTTGTTGACTGTCTTTATGCCTTAAACTAACTGATCTTAAAGGTTAACGTGAGATTTTAATTAGTTTTACACTCATTTGGGTACTTTTGAAAGTAGATGGGTGGTAAAGAAAATCACTCCCATCTCTGATTAGATAATGATTTTTTGCCTTTCAGTGTAGAGGACACCAAGATTGCATAGCTACTTTTGAACTTGTACAGTGGGATATGAAAGTGCAGAAATTCTCATTGTCTTTGGAGCTTATGTCTGAAATCATTCCCCATTGCTCATGTGTTTATTCCCTGGCACCAACACCTTGCCTACCTGTGTGTGGCTGCTTTTCTAAGAAAGGACATAGCATTACTTCCTATGGTTTTATGATTTAGTATTGCTGCATGGCAGAAAGGGCTCATCTGTGATCTTGCATGACTTACCTTGCATACTTACCTTTTAAAAAACTATTTGCTTGTGTGGTTAAGATTACTTAAGCTCTTGTTAACCTTCTAACAATGCATAGGGCTCCATATTGGCTAAGGTCTTTCCACCAACCACAACCTGCAAGGGAGCAGGTCCTTGATTTTACAAGTCTCCAGTAAGCAGCATCTGCTTTAGTATGTTTCAGTCAAGAGTATTTGAGTCTGGGCCGGCCCGTGGCTCACTCGGTAGAGTGCGGTGCTGATAACACCAAGGCCCCGGGTTCGGATCCCATATAGGGATGGCCGGTTCGCTCACTGGCTGAGCGTGGTGCTGACAACACCAAGTCAAGGGTTGAGATCCCCTTACCGCTCATCTTTAAAAAAAAAAAAAAAAAGAGTATTTGAGTCTGGGCCGGCCCGTGGCTCACTCGGCAGAGTGCGGTGCTGATAACACCAAGGCCCCGGGTTCGGATCCCATATAGGGATGGCCGGTTCGCTCACTGGCTGAGCGTGGTGCTGACAACACCAAGTCAAGGGTTGAGATCCCCTTACCGCTCATCTTTAAAAAAAAAAAAAAAAAAAAAAAAAAAAAAAAAAAAGAGTATTTGAGTCTGATCTCAGAGCCACGAGCTAAGACTTAATTTCCTTTTCCAGCTCATAAGTATCAGCCCCCAAATCCTACAGACAGTCAATCTCTGATTATCTTGAGAAAATCCCAGTTTGTTTTACACAAGAACAGCTGGCATACAAATGGAATCAAGCACTTTTAAGTCGTCATTAATCATACTGATGAGAACAGCTGAAACAAACAGCGTCTCTCTAAGTACTTACATATCTGACTACAAATCAAGTGATAGCCCAATTAGTTTATTTATAGGTTCTGCTCTTTGAAAATTCTGAGTTAGTCTCTGTCTTTTCTTTTGATTCCATAGCCTTTACTTTTAGAAAAAACTTTGAAAAACCCAGATGAATGCATTTATATCTATATTATCAAGTCATTTATCTGCAAACTCATTGATAGTGATTATCCTGCATACACAATTTTCTAGCTCTGATTTAATTTATTTAGCTTTCTAGAAGATGGTTTTTTAAAAGCCTCGTTTTATTAATACTAATAAGAGAGAGACAGACAGATAAATATGCTAGTTCCTTAGACTCTTCCAGAATAGGAAGCATAGCTTGTATTCCTTCTATGCAATTACTTACTCCTTTGTGGATTAGGATGAGAGGAAAAAATTAACGGTTGAATGAGATGAGGTTTTCCTTACACGGTTATTATTTTTACTAGCTAAATAAGATAATATTGAAATAAAAAGTAAAAAGGGAGGTAAAAATGTCCAGAAATAGATTTCAGAGTCCCCCTCAAAAGTAATAATATTAAACCCATCTTAGCTGGCTTTAAAGAGTGTCACAACACGTAGCAACAGTGAATACCTCGCCATGCCCAGGAGTCATGATTACTAGCTATGTCAACATTATTGGTGAGTTAAAAACGTTCACAGGATAATTAAAATGCTCCTTTCTCATACATGTTCCTTACAGAATGAGTGCCCGGAGATCCAGGTTTGCTGTGTCTGATGCTGTTACACCATTACATTCCGGGAATATACTTACTAATATGAAATCCCAAAGAAAATCAAGAAATGAGGAAAGCTTTGGTAAATCTCTTAATACTGACCATCTGATTCCTTTTAGGTTTAGTGTTAGTCTCACTATCACATTATTGGCATAGTTGTAAAATACTAAGTTTCCATTTTTTCCAAAGGCCTGAAAGCCTTGGCTGGGGTGAGGGAGTGACATCCCCCCAGGACCCCCAGCCCAGAGCCTTCATGTAACTCACTCCAGGAGAGAAGCCAATTTTTGCCTCAGCCAGTCACTGTCTGAGCTTCAGAGCCCTCAGAGTCAGACACCTGGGAGAGGACACCTGGAAAGTAGCTCCCCCATGGACATGTACATTTTTCATGTATAGTTGGCATCTCTGTCAAAAATACCATTCACAAGGGACACAAAAGCCCATAGACAGAGCTCAGATAGGAACTAATAACTTCCCCAGAGAAGGTCGGAATGGATCTCGGCAAATGCTCTGTTGGGGAGGAAACTTTTCCTCTACCCTCTTATATTAAGTGGTTGGGGACTTGCAAATTAAACTGACAGAAGACAGATTAGCAAGAGAAAAAGACAGATATAATTACATACTAGGAAAGGTCACAGAAAAATGTGGCTCAAAGAAGTGGTTAGAATTTGGGACTTACATATCATCTTAATAGGGAAAGGGGAGGAAGAGAAGGGCACTTAAGGAAAACAAACTTTAAATGGATCCTTAGGGGACTAGATGGGACTTATGATATTTTGTGACAATGTCTGTTTAGATATGGTGCTGATTCCAGTCTCTGGTGATCAGTCAATCTTCCCTGGTTGCTCTCAGGAAGGGGATTTAAGATTTGAGTTCTTTTGAGTTTTCTTGGGAGGCTGTGCTTTTAGGCATATAAGAGATTTCAGAAATTCAAGTGCTTTCTGCTCAGAATAATTTCTATGCCACAGTAGCATATTCTGGACCCTTTCAGTTCCAAATTATTTCCTCAGGTCAGGATTATTTGCAAGTCTTTGCTTAGATTAACATCTTCATATTATTATTACTGGCTATGAGGTTGTTCTTTAATAGTTTTAAAAAAATTGGAACCAAACTTTTAAAAATGACTGTATTTATTTCTATAAAAAAGGCAGTAAAAATATATGAAATAAAATGTCTAGAAAATTTGAGACCCATGATGTACTGAATGACTTGGCTGCAAGCTGCCATCAGCTTTAAAGATTTGTCATTCCAGTTACATTTTGTGCTGAAGGGGGGACAGACTTGAGTTGGTTGTCATACCTCCTAGTCTTTATGTATTTAGGCCACTGGAATATTTAATCACTAAAATCTTCCAGCCTTGAAAATATTTCAGTGATGGATTCTCTTTGGACACCAGTACCCATTGGTATGCTATTATTATTGGGGCTTGGGTTTGTGGCTTTCACAGGGAATAATATCTGTACCCTCCCCGTTCAAGTTACAGTCACTCACTTCCCAGTCTCATAAGTATGAATGTTAAATGTTAGTACATTATAATTAGCATAATGCCTGGAAAGGTATTTCATTATAATCACCTTTTAAAATTTCTACACACAAATGTGACCAAAACTTCCAACAACCCTAAATTTGAAAAATTTAATTTGTTGTAAAAATTAAATGAATGAATGAACTTAAAGCAGTGAAAAAAGTGCCTGGCACAGAGGAAGCCCCCGATGAATGTCACCTCTCCTCGACCCATTCATGCCACACCCTGGGACCCAGATTTTCAGACATAAAAATGAAAGGGAATCTGCAGTGGAAACCATTGACGGCCTCCTTCTGTTCAGAGAGAGCCCTGCTGGATGTAAGAATAGATCAAACCACTTCCCTGCCCAGACTGAAAACTCCCCTTTCTCTCCTCACTATGATTTGTAGGGGTGAGTCAGGGTGAGGACAGGTATGCCCTCTGATGGGGTTCAGAACACGCTGCCCCCAAATATGGCACGTTGGCATACTGAACATCATAAGCTGAAGGAATCTGAGAAAACAGCAGAAGCAGGAAAGACTCTTTCAACACCCCTGAAGCAGCTCAAAAGACCTTCACGTGAGAGGTGCCCTTCCTATTCCCAGAGGAAAGGGGCATCCTTTTCTTGAAGTCAGAGGGATGCCCAGAGGAATCTGAATGAGCAGGCCTTGCTCAGCTTCCCCCAGTTCATTGCCTTAGCTCATATACCTTTGTCTTATCCCATTTTCCCACAACTTTCCGCTCTTCATCAAACCTAGTATAAAAACACTCAAGTTTAACGATTCTTTCCCTTACAGAGGCTCCCATGTCATGGAAAACTCTCATTAAATAAATCAGTGCGTGTTCCTCTTGATAATCTGCCCTTCGACAGTCTAATTTGCAAGGCCCCAGACAATAAACCTAAAACGGGTAGAAGGAAAAGAATTTTTTCCCTCCCTTACACCTCCCACTTTTGCATCTAAAAACAAGAATAGGGAAATCTTCCCAAATGGTTTCTGACAGCCCTAGGATAAAAGGCTTCTTTTTTCTTAAAAGAAAAATCACTTTTAATCGCTCAGTGTCAGGAGCTGGGGCTTTCTGTTGTCAAACGAGTGAGCGAGGGAGGGCGGCTGGCGGGTGGAACTCAGGCCCAGAGCCCTTAAAACTCAAGGGCAAGGGCAGGGCTGGGAAGCTCCAGTGTTTCCTGATCTCTAGGGCTCCAGACAACAGCTGGGCTTTCCAGGAATTCAAGAATTGCTAAGGAGAGAGGGTTGGGGGGGACACACTCTTCGAGTTTGTACTTGAGTTTCAAAATGTGAGGAGTCACCAGGGTCCACCCCTGGCAAAACTCACCTTCTACCCGTTTCTCCCAGGCAACCCCCCCCCCAATGTCTCGCCCCCCACCATCAGGCACTTCAGAGCCTGCTCTCTGGGGCACATCCATTACAAAGCCTTCTTTCTGGAAGGATGAACTCAGCATGACTGTAACAGACACCTAAGAGAATCTGCATTTTGAAAGCGTAAAAAACTTGAAGCCAAATGACTGATGCTTTCATTGCGGGATTTCAAGTATCGATGAACATGTGTAAAATGTATTATTTTGCTTTTAAGAAATACATGCTCATTATAGACAATACGGAAAATGCAGCAAAGAAGGAAGAATTTTTCTATCAACCACAAAGTATTTGTGTTTTCATACATTTCTTTTCAGCCTATTCATCTGGACTTTTTTTTTTTTTTTTTTAACTTAACAGCCTACTGAATATGCAGACTTCTGTTTCTATCCCAAGCATTGATCACAGGCATTTATTTAGGAAGGAAATTGGGGGGGAAGGGCTGGGGACACTTGGGATCCTCCTGGGTCAAGTCATGCTAGGATCAGCGGCTACCTTCCTCGGACCCACACTGCTAACCCTCTCCTCGTTCAAAAGAAAGCTGAGCATAAGAAGCAAACAGGAAGAAAGGAACCCGGCCAGGTTTCATTTGGGACCATCCTCCTGCGCTTTGAGTCACTGTTTCTTTTTCAAAGGCCTTGGCTTTGTGGAATAGCAGCCACAACCCGTGACAAGCCGGGTGATAAATAGGATATTGATGGGCAATTACCTGACACCAAATAGCTCCATAAATCAACGTACTAGAAGCTCAGTCAAGGCAACGTACCACAGTCAAGGGCAGCTCGAAGGGAATGTGTGGTCTCGCAGCCCTGCAGGGGAGGGTGGGGAGCAGAGAATGGCAGGTTGCCTTTGTGGGGAGCAGACACCCCAGTCCCCCATGCTGTGGCTGGCACGCCCCCTCCACCCACAGAAGTCAGGGTTGGGGAGCCAAGGGTGGTTCCAGCCCAGATGGGGCTGCGCACCTGCTAACAGCTAACTCCGTGATCTCCCCTGACCTTCTCCAGAATGGGGGACTTTAAAAATGATTGCCGCTTTGGCCAGTTAGTTCACGTGGGAGGAGAGCATGGTGCTGGTAACACCAAGGTCACGGGTTTGGATCCTCACACCAGGCAGCTACAAAAAAATAAAGATTACCAGGGAGCTACAAAAAAACAAAGAAACCTATTACCTATGTTATAGGATTCTAAAAGTAATACAGTCTTATTGTCGAGAATTCTAAAAATGTAGATGAATATACAAAGAAGCCACTAACAATCACTCAAAGTCCCAGGACCAGAGACAGCTAACTGCTGTTGACATTTTGTCCCTTACAGGTTTTTTTGTTTTGTTTTGTTTTTTAAATGATGTACCCATAGGCCTGGATGCTAAGAAGAGGGAGTTTTCATTTGGGCGCCCATCACCACCCCTCAAGGACAAAGCTCCCCTTCCCACCCACCTATCCTCTGGGCCAGTTCAGCTCTCCCATGCCCAAAAGGCAGAGAGCTCAAATTTCAGCAACCTGTTTCTTACCAAAAGATGGCCCCAGAACCTTCTAGTTCCCTGATGCCTGAGATGCTAAATCCTCTCTGCTCCATCTTATTCAGTCACTACAAGATGTGTCATTCCAACCACAAAATATCAACCCAGACAGGAGAAATATTTTACCACCAAACAAATGAAACAACACCAAAACCCCTCTGAAATCCATGAAAATCTGGTCTTAAAGATACACATTTTAGGCACTTCAAGAAGAACTGTTTACAGAGAGAATGGCAAGCTGGCTGTCCTTCCAAATGTCACCAGAATGAACCTTTACTGACCTCTCTCCAGTGAAATAGGAAAAGGAGAACAAAGGCCCTGTTCCTTCATGCTTAAGGGAGTCACACTTAGAAATAATAAATGAAGTTGAGTCTTATGATCTAATAAGCTCCCCTAATAGGATTATTTTGCATATAATCACTTGTTTCTTTTTTTTCTTAATTCCCTTACAACGCCATTGTAAGTACACAAAAAACAGAATTGTTCAAAGTTTAATACTCCTTGAGATACCCTCATCTTTCAGCCAGTATCTACAGACCAACCCAGAGCACAGATATTTTTACTTGCTACGGTGATATATCTCATTTCAAATATGGTTCCTTATCAATTACTGCTTAAATGCAATTTACCCTTTGTGTTCATAGTCACACAGGCATGTCTAAATGAAAAACACACCTTCTGCAGACCCTCTAACAAAATCAGTCCCTCAGCAGGAGAGTTGAAAGCTTGTCTACAATCACGCATTGAAAGGCACATTTGCATGCTAATTACCCAGAAAGCTCCCCCTGTTCGCTGAAGTGTTGTGGAAAGACTAGGTCAGAATTCCAGGTGCCCAGTGAGAGCGAGCACTTTGCTGCAGGAAATGAAGATGGTTTAGATGGAAGCAATTGGGATGCAATCTATTTTTGAAGTCATTTGTAAAATCCACTTTAGCTGAATTAGTCATGTCAGATTAACTAGAGAACATGCTCTTGGAGTCATTCAGACTGTGGATATCTGAATCAAGAGCAAACATTTTATTTTTATGTGTGTCATTTACTGTTTCACTCAGGTTCGAAATCTATGTGCCTGAATACAAGAAAATACTGTAGGGGAAAAGCAAACACCTTTTTTTTTTTTTTTTTCCCTATCTCTAGGTTCATGGCTGAGGCCCTTATCACAAAAGACAGATTAACAAGAGAAAAGCATACAGCTTTATTTAGTCTAAGTTTTACGGGACATGGGATTCCTCATAAAGAAATGAAGACCCGAAGACATAGAGTTTAATGAAGAAGTTGACAGTTAGGGAGAAGCAGGATTGGACAAAGGGCGTGTGATCTCATGGTAATAACCTGGGGGGAATTTAGCAAGGCCTGTTTGCTCAGATTCTTCTCTGTGTCCCTGGGTCTTCAGAGATAAGGATTTTTTTTTCCCCCTCCGGGTATAGGGAGGGCACCTCTTACCTGAAGGTCTTAGGACCTGCTTGGAGAGGAGGGAGGGATAGAATGAGGGAGGCTCTGCTGTTTCCTCAAATGCCAAAGCGTCAGATTCTGGGGTAGCGTGTCTTGAACCCCATCAATACAAACATCAAAACTCGTGGACTATTTAAAAAACCCACTTAATCGCAGCTCCAAAAACTGTTCAATGGCTAAAAACATTATTTTCAAATAGGGTTATAATTGGAAAGAACTCTTTTCAGACTGACTAAAATGAAGCTATGTCTATTCAACCAAGTCCATCTGTGAATACAATTTGAAAACTGCTTTTTTCTGGACACAGTTTTGGCTTCACTGATCTGATCAGGGTGTAGAAAGAAAAAAATAATAATTGAAAACTGCTTTCTTCCCCTGAAAACAAGGTAAAAATGGGGGACCTACTTTTACTCACATATATAAATGAAAAGTAAAAAGCCCTTTGGTTTTCTTAATTTTCTCCATGGTCTATATGTAAGGGTGAGGAGGCAACATTTTTTTCCCTTTTCCCTTTTTAGGAAGATGATCTCTTTCATTTGTTTTGCCATTTTTCTGTTTTGATTCTGAAAGGTTTTGAAACCCTAGGGATACCAAATGGAGGTAGAAATTTTTCTTCCTATTTTGTAGACTTTGTCTGTGTACTAGTCTGTTTTCTCTTTCTGGTGACAGAACACCTGAAACTGGGTAATTCATAAGAAACAAAATTTATTTCTTACAGTTTGGAGGCTGGGAAGTCCAAAGTCCAGGGGGTGCATATAGTGAGGGCCTTCTGCTTGGTGGGGACTCCACAGAGTCCTGTTGAGACTCTGTAGGGGGAGAGCATTTTTTCACATACTCACTTGCTCTCCTTATAAAGTCATCAGTCCACATCCATGATAACCCATTAAACCTTTAACCCATTCCTCCATGAATGAATTAATCCATTCACAAGAGCATAGTTCTCATGATCCAATCACCTCCTAAAGGTCCCACATTTCAAATACCATATTGGGGATTAAGTTCCAGCATCAGCTTGGGGGGGCCTTCAAACCACAGTGTTACTGACAGGTCAGGCTTGGCTTGCCCTCTCGCCTTAAACAAATGACCTATTTAACAAAAGTCCAAATATTGATGCAAAGATTGGAAGGTTTATTCAGATTACTGGTACTCAACTAAATGTCTAACCAAGCAAACAAACAAAGAGAAAAGAGGAGCAGTGGCGTCCAGTTTAGCCTAGTCCTAATCGGCGGGGCCAACCTATTCCATTAACTGTAATTGATAAAAGCAGTTCTCCCCACTGTTTTCGGCATAAAGAAAAGTATCGACTAGATTTAAATCAGAAAAACAAAGCATAGCCAGGAGCCCTCCAGGGTGCACCTACACAGAAGTGGATTCAATCCAACCAAACAGAAGAGGGCTCGGAAAATCAGAGAAAGGTAAAGAGAATAAAGCATTGCCTTGTCAGAATTGAGGCCAGGGATGCCAGGAGAGATCTACCAGCATCAGAGACATGGCAGCAAAATAGTCCCAGTGGCCACTTGCCTCTTGCAGCTAGAGTCTTTTCTGGTGCTCAAGGCTTTCCAATTTTTGCCAGTGATTAAATTAGATTCTCGGATTCCAAAGTCATAGGAATAAATAATGTACCCAAATAGTAAAGCAAACAAGGCTTTATTAAAAGAGGAGATAGACTTATGCATAAGGAGGGTAGTGACAGTAACGCTAGACCCCAAGGGGAGCTGTTCAGGGTCTTTTACAGGGAAAGGAGGTAAGGGGTGGCAGGCCAGCGTCACTTGAGGTGGTTCTTCTGTTCTTCCTGGTTGTGTCATGGGTGCATGCTCAGTAGGCAGTGGTGTTCATCATTGTCACCCCAGGAGGGTCATTGTAGCAGTCACCTTAATGCTTTGTGCACAGGTGGGAATTCCTAAAGGGGTCTTAAGGTTAATCTGTAACTTTTATTATTATAGTAAACAAACCTTGGGGAGGGGTTTTGCAACTCAGTAAATATCTGTTTCCTATTTTATCTCAGTCTATTTTGTCAGG
The DNA here is from genome assembly GCF_000696425.1 of Galeopterus variegatus. NCBI lineage: Eukaryota > Metazoa > Chordata > Mammalia > Dermoptera > Cynocephalidae > Galeopterus > Galeopterus variegatus. The sequence continues at coordinate 110,437 of NW_007730712.1, forward strand.
GCAGCCCATGGGGTAATTATTTGTCCTGAGGGGTCTCATGACTGAGGAGTGGAAAACTAACAAAGTATCCTTTGCAGGGAAAATGGAGTCAGTTTGGTTCACAGGCTTAGCCTTACTCTGTTTCAACAGCAGACTGATAGTGCATTAGATTCTGATTTTTTTTTCCCATTTGGGCCAACCTTTCTGTATTCTGAATGTTCTCTGACACACCTGTGGTCCCAGTGATTCTGTGCACCTCGGGACAGTAAGAAAACATATTAATCAGAAACTCCTGGAAAGCAGGGCCAGTGTGCCTGCCCAGGGATGTCCAAACCAGCCCCACCCAAGCCTCTGAGGCCAGCGGCCTGGACGGAGGACGCAGGCAGGTGATATCAGGTACCCTCCTTACTATCCTCTCCCTTCCAAATGGCTCTCAAAATTGTCTGCACTTTGAAATCTGAAATGAAAGCAGTTGATTAGGGCCCGAGGAAGTGTGTTCCCCGTTTGAACTGCTCTATAGACAGTATCACTGACCTTCTAGGACTAAGGATCCTAAGCGTGCTTGGGGTTGGAGCAGAAAGGAAGAGGGAGAAGTGGGAGAGCATGTGGTGTAGACAATGTGGTATGCGGTATCTACTGAGTGTGTGTTGAACACAAGTGAAAAGCACGTAGAGTTGTTAAAACTTTTTTCTTATGCAAAACGATGGAACTGTGAGCAATGCAAGAAATATTCTAGCACTTTTCTTTACATGTTATACATTATGCAATGGCAGCTGGTTTTTGTAAAGTTCAGCCTGGTCTAGGTGGTTGACCCAGATGTAGCTTTACCTCATGTCACGTAATCCAAGATTTCTGAACAAACTGTCCCGCAAATACGAGTGCTCACCAGGCTGGGATTTGAGGATTGCGTATCATTAACCAAAGTGGAACTTCTCCTCCACCTACATCCCCTCCCTTCCTCCATCATTTAATTTATTTGCAAAACAACCATTAAGAACTTGTCATCTGATAATTACCCTAAAAATTTACCCAAGAAGGATTATATTGTTCTAGGAAATAGATTATTCTCCCCACGCCAAATAATCTACTTAAGGCTTATTTAGAGCTCACCTATATGAATAATCCATTGTGTTTTTTTTTACTTTTGCAGAAAGAGCTTTTATGTATTATCTTCCTTATTACTCATATGCCATCAGTAACAGTAGAAATGACAAGTCATGATATGCTTAAGGCAACCAAAGGATCCCCAGAGCAAGTGAGATTTCAAATCTGCAGTTAATGAAACGAAGTCTGTTGCCCAATTCAGTGCAATAATGACAACAGAGTTTTAGAGCTTGAGGAATTCCTAGAGACCATCTTGTTCAACCCTCTTATTTTAAAAGGGGGGAGGAGTAAGGAACTGAGGCACAAAGAAGCAAAGTGATTTGCCCAAGGTTTTTGATAAGTCCCCAGCAATGCTGATTCAGAATAGGGGTCTCTGGGCACTCTTGGGGAAGTTGTCTTTCCACTCCTTAGGGCGGTGTCACATAGGACTAGTAGCTCCTTAAGAGCAAAGAAAGTGTCTTCCTTTTCGGTGACCTCCACCAGAGCCTGTGCCCGGCACCCCATCCCTCACCCCCAGGAGCCAGCGCAGCAGTGGATGCCAGGAGAGTGTCTAATACTCATACCTCCTGGTGAGGAGGTGACTGCCGGGGCCAAAAGCAAGGGCCAGGCTTTGGTCTTAGCACTGCAGGGGCCTGGCCCTGACACCTGACCCATCACCTCTCTGGGTCTGATCTCCTCACCTATGAAATGAAAGGTCAGATCAGAGAGCACACCTCCTGCAAGTGCTTTCTAGTCTACCAAGTACTGTCAGTCTGGATCCGCATGACGATTACAGTGACCAGGGAGGCAGAGCAGGTGCCACTCGCTCCCACCCACATCTAAGAGAAGTGAAACTCAGGGAGGTTTTTACATAATGACTGAGTGGCAGAAGCATGACAGGCAGCCTCCGACTCCAAAATTTTGCTTGTTCCTCTCTCCTGTGCTGCTGCTACAGGCAGTTTCTGAGGTCTTCTACAGGGCTGGTTGGCTAGCTCGGTTGGTTAGAGTGTGATGTGACAGCTCCAAGGTCAAGGGTTCAGATCCCCATACTGGCCGGATGGCAAAAAAAAAAGGGGGTCTAAAGTCTTCTACAATTAGAGGTTTCAGCAGATAGAGAAGGAGGAGAGAAAGAAGAAATTAGAATCTGTGGCTTTGCATTACATGCAGGGGCAGAAAGGTGCGATTCCTTTTTTCCCCATCCTAAGGGTCATGGCCAACACTCCTATAACAAAAGACAGGTTAACAAGAGAGAAGCGTAACAAATTTATTTAATCGAAGTTTTACTTAACATGGGAGTCTTCAAAAATAAAGACCCAAAGACTCAGGGAAAATCGTCTATTTTTCTGCTTACGTTTGGTGAAGCATGGACAACCGTGTAGAAATGTGATGGGACAGAAGGACAGGATCTGACGGTAATGGACTGCGTGGGGAAACCCAGCAAGGCTTGTCCCTTCAGATTCTTCTTGGCATCTCTGTGTAACACTCCTTTTTCCTGAGTATGGGGAAGGACCTTTCTGGAATGAGGGTCCTATGACCTACTAGTGAACAAGAGTAGGTCAGAAAATGTCTTTATGCACAACTTCTAGACAGAAAGGTAGGGGAAAGTTAGAGTAATATTTCCAAGTTTTATGGTTGCTTTGGGGAAGAGAGGCTCTAGTTCCTATGACTCACCCTGGGGAAGAGGAATTCTGGTTTCACGACTCACTTCTGGGGGAATGAGGGGTAAGAGAAAGGAGGGCAAAAGAAGGTCACAGAGATCTTGCTTTGAGGCTGCTTTGGAGGCCTTCCAATGTCCTTTAGTTCAAAGCATGCAGCAGGCCAAGCGCCATCCTTCAGGGTATTGTTTTCCGAGCCCCAACATACATGTCTGTCCTGAGATGATTCATGATAAACCATGGGTGAACCCATCATGAACCCATCTTCGGTTCATGCACTGAGGCCCCTATAACAAAAGACAGATTAATAAAAGAAAAGCATACGGATTTATTTAATAAGTTTTAAATGGCATGGGAGACTTCATAAGGAAATAGAGACCCAAAGAAATGGTTAAACCTGTGTATTTTTATACTAGATTTGATGAAGAAGTGGATAGTCATGGAGAAGCAGGATTGGACAAAGGGGTTATGATCTAATGGTAATAACTGGGGAGAACTTGGCAAGGCCTGTTTGCTCAGATTCTTCTCTGTGTCCCTGTGTCTTCAGAGATAAGGATGTCTCTTTCCTCGAGGTATAGAGATGGCATCTCTCACATGAGGCCCATACAACCTGCTTCGGGGGAGAGGGGCGAGGAGAAGGTGAGGTGACTTTCTTGCTTCTATCGTTTTCTCAAATTCCTTCAGCTTAAAATATTTAATATGCCAAAGTGCCGTATTTTGGAGTAGTGTGTCCTAAACCCGTCACCCTCATATTTCATCACTGGCACAGTTGAAAAGAAAATAATTTATATTATAGTTAGACTCATAGCATTGTGTCGACATTCCATATATTTCCCAAGGAGCTCAAATAATCTAGAAATCATGGCAGATTATTGGCCTTGAGCAGTAACCGCAGAGGCTGGCCTCTTCCTTGTTAGAAACAGATGGGGACTGTCCTGTCCTCAGAGCCAGCCCCTCCCCCTTTGCAACTTTATAGAAATTCTGCCACAGTCAGGCCAGAATAGAAACTGGCTGATAGGAAAAACCTCTCTCAACACCAGGAGAGGGCAATTTCTCTCCAACTGGAGTGTGTAAAACACAACCAACCTAACACTGAGCAGCTCTTAAATCACTTATATTTTCCTTCTCTATGATGCCATGGCAAATGAGCTATTTTTTGCATCTGTAATTAGAGGCTAGAACAGATGGGGAGGCCGTAGTCCGGGAGATAAATGTGCAGCAGTAAACGGGGCTGCGGGCGGGCAGCGGCTGCTCAGTGTCCCTCTGTAATTCGTCCAGATGCCACCCAGGAAGCCAAGGCCCAGCCAACCCCGTCCCTCCCATCCAACTTCTTTTTCCACATTTGGAGAGCCTCCTGCTGCCAATCAGAATTCCTTCCCAATTACGGACAGGAAACCTCAGAAGTAGAGGCTACATTTCTCACGAATCCCCTCGGCTCTCATTTCTATTTGGAACAAATCACAAGAACCGTGTCCATCATAAATCAACACTGGGCATTGGTTTTACAGTCACAAAACCAAGCACTTTCCAACAAGAGCAGATCATAAGTCAAGAAACATTTTGGAGAGAGGTAAGGCTTGAAGCTAATCAACAACACCTCATTTTGCCTAGAAAATAAATTCTGAGGACAAATTGGCAAATGTATCCCCATCATAGAGCACGGTGTCTGCTACGTGGTAGGTGCCTATTGCATACTTGTGAAGGGATGCTTGGCTGGGAGGATAAAACAGACAGGAACTGGAAGGTCATTTTGTTGGATGAGGCTATTTCTGAAGAATCCAATCAGCCCAGAGATTTTGCCATCTTTGGCCAAGCCCTGGGTCCCAGCACTGGGAGCCAGGTGGGAGGTCGGCCGTCCCAGGAAGGTTCCAGCTCTCCTCCCCACACTGTGCTAGATGATGGGGCACCCTTCTTCCTTCCCAGGGTATCTCTCTGAAAGCACATCCAGCTGCAACCAGGGAATAGGAAGGCCTCAGAAAATAAAAGGTAAACCTTACAAAGGCACGGATCCATTTTCAGCCCCGCAGGAAGGGCTTTAGTTTGGGATATTGGATAGCAGTTCAGGCCCGGTTAACACATCTCTCCCACCACAAATCACCCGCTGAGTTCTCAGATAGCACTGGCTGAATAAACGCGGGCTGGTAAGGCCCTGCCTTTTGTTGCGATGTAAAATGAGGGCGGGGACACTGCATGTAAGACGTTGGCATGAGAATCGGGAACTGATCTGAGATCCACTTGGAATCCTGCTCCAGCTCTCCCTACCGTGAAAATATAATTCTGATTACACAGCATATGGAGAATGCCACCCGGTCTTCCCTAACGACCATTCCTGTCCAACTTAAACCAGTCTGCAGAGAGTCGCTGACAGCCGACAGCTGAAGGAAGGCCATTCCTCTGGCAGTGTGGAGCAGGTGTCCCATGCTGCAGACTCAGGGGGCTGTGACACTTTAGCTCTCTGTGTAAGCAAGAACTGTGCATTTGCTACCATTTGGAGAAACCAGAGAAATGATATGAGAAGGAATGAGATTCGAAGAAAGAATAAACCACTCTCAGGTGCCAGTTTAAACTTCTTAAGAGCATGCACCGTGATACCTAGAGGAGCAAGGAAAACATTTAGATGTGCCACTTGTCCTTGAGTATTCCTTTTGGAAGGACCCAGTCTCTTTCAGGTAAATGCCTGATGTGCAGCCTTCTTCCCCACATGGCCTCCCACCCACTCTCTCCCCAAGACAGCATCTGGGTGGCCACTGGTCTGCAGAGCCACCAGATCCTGTGAGGAGGCCTCTGAGGAAGAGCTGCTGGCTTGTGACCATTTTCTGAGAAGGGAGGGGACCATGCTGCACCATGGCTCTGGCCACTGGCCTCTGGACACAAACTCCCTGTGTTCTCTGGCTTCTCTGTTCTAATCCCAGGCTTCTGTCTGTCCACTGACGCTCTTATTGGGGCATGCAGTAAGTTCTAAACCCTCTACAAACTCTACAAAGGCTGTGGAGACCCAGGAGCACTAACTGCCACAGGCCACTGACCCTGCCAAAGCTGCATGGTAGCTCTCTGCCATATTGAGCATGGTACTGAGAAAAATGCAGGCATCACATGGTGCCCCGGGAGTCTCAGAGCTGTCCCGCTGCAAGGAAACTCAGAGCAAGAAATGGTTGGCCAAGAATTAGAAGCAGGCAGCTGGTCACGACTGGGCTGGCTTTCCTTCACCTTCCGCGACCCCACCCACTCGTACCCAGCTCTCTCTAATGCCAAGTTCAAGAGGCAACAGCCACACCCGCCCCTGGTGTGGAACAGGCAGGTGTGCGCTGCTGGTTCTTAGAGTAGCACAAGGAACCCATCTCTGCCCTCTCCACAACTTAGTGGATATTTAGCATAAAGCAACGAAGGGACTAGCTTTGGCTCCTGGTAAAGGAAACAAAATGTTTGCAGGTAGATAATGTGCCTTTGGTGTGAGCTTTATACTATTAATAAACTAGAAGGCTGGCCGGGTAGCTCACTTGGTTAGAGTGTGGTGCTGATAACACCAAGGTCAAGGGTTCGGATCCCCTGACCACCAGCTGCCAAAACAAAAAAAGTGGTGAAATAAACTAGAATATGCTCTGAGCTCTGTGCTCTCCAGTGAAGTCTAGAAATATGTGGTCAAGGGTCGCCCACTTCCTCCTCAGGTCTTGGCGCTTATATTCTCCTCTGATTTTATCCCTTTTAAATTTTTACAATTTAAGTTTCCTGGAATTCATAGTCTTTCCAGGAAGCTGGAACAATTAAAAAAAATAATTACAGTGGTTTCCTTTTAGGTGGTGGGATTTCAGGTGATTTTTGTTTTAGACTTTTCTTCCTGCTTTTCGGTATTAAATTTCTAAAGCAAATAATGTTACATTCACATTTAGCAGAAAACTAAAAATTATTTTTCTTAGTAATTTTGTTATTATTTTGGAATTTTTTTATGAAGATGTTCATAAATGAGTTTATGACTGTTATTTTTAAAAAGCAAAAGATCTCAGGAGAAACCAGAGGATTACAACTGTTATTTTTAAATGAATTAATAAATATTTACATTTCACTGCCTTTACAGTACAGTAAATAGTGATAGATAAAATCTACAGAAACAATGTTCTGTAGAGTCTTCAATAATTAGAATATAAAGTGTTCTTGAGATTGAAAAAACCAATTGGGAACAATAGGATTTGGAGACAGAGAATCTACACTCAAGTTCCAGTTCCATCACTTAACTGACATTAATTTTAGTTAATTTACTTAAGTGCAGGCTCAGAAGTCAGAGTGTCTGGGTTCATAATTCTAGGTCCTCTGCTTGCTGGTGCTGTGACTTTGTGTGAGTCACTTTACCTCTGTCAACAGGGAGAACCATAGTGCCCACCTCGTCAGGTTGCTGAGCCTTAAATGGCATTAGACTTTTTAAACACTTACAACTGCCCCTAGAACATACTAAGATCCCAGTAAATATTAGCAACTATTATTAGTCTGAAATATTTTTAAATGGGAAAAAGTTCCTTCCTCTTTCATTATCTCGTGGTTCAAAACTTTCAATAATAAAGTGTGATTCTGAAGGGCTGGAAAACTATTACCAGATCACCTTCTCCATCCTCACCTCCCGCTTCTGTTGGGGAGGTGCTGACATCCAAATGGATCGTTGTGGTTTTCCAGGAGGACGTAAGCAAGCAACACGACAACTGTGAAGGTGGCAGGCTGGCACAGGGGTCTGGGAAGACCCTGGGAAGCCTAACACCTCCTGGACCTGGGAGGCACCCAGTGTTTCCTAGTTAAGCCCAAACCTGGCTCCTTCCCTGTCCCCCTGCCACACCATATGGTCCGCAAAAACACCATATTCTAGAGTCTCTGGGGACCCCCCAGTCCTACAAAAAGCTACATCCCCTTTTCCTCTCCTCCCTTCTTTCTTTCACTGTCCTCCTCTCTTGCTTCCTCTTCTCTCTCCTTCGCCAGTTTTCTCTCGCCTGTTCTCCCTTCTCAATCCCCTTCCTTCTCCCCACCCTCCCTCCTTGCCCTTCCACCTGGGGGCTGGCAGTGCCCTTCTCTGTCCAGCCAGGTGAAGGCCTCGCAGGGCCGTTTCCAGAGCCTCCAGCACCAGGGCTGGCGGTGGTGAAGGTGAACTATTCTGAGGTGCGGGGCGCCCCCTGGTGGGCCCTTCATTATATCAGATCCCGCAGACACAATAACCCCTTTCTCCAGAGGGGAAGGTGCCTTTAATTAGAATAAAAGAAGGTTGACGAAATCACGATCCTGTTCCACTAATGCACCCAAGCCGTAGAAATCTTCTCTGATCCCTCACTCTCCAAAATGTTTTTATGAGAAAGTAGACAGTAAAAAGGATTTGTTAAGCAGAGCCACTGCACTTTACAAGAATGTTTAATTTGTCTAGAGCTCCCGTGAGATTCATCCACACAAAAGCAGAGTGGACACACTGTGGAGTAAATGGTGACGTGGAGATGTGCCTGCAGAAAGCAGAGGGCAGAGAGATGTTGACCCGGCAGTAGCTGAGGCTTGACCCAGCTCCTGCCCTTTGTGCCTGCTGGCTTATACTTCAGTGCATTTAAGAATGCTCAAGGGCAAATTCCTGTTTTGAGCAAGACATCCCTTCCTCTGAAGAGCCACACTGTGCCAGGCTACACAACTGCCTCAAGAGCCCCCAGAATGAGTCCCGGACAGCTTCTGGCTCCCTCGAATGCTGGAGAGCTCATTCTCTTTAAATGGCAGATTGTTCCAATGGAAAATCTCTTCTGTACAGTCAGCCCAGAATGCCAGCAGATTGCATTAAGTTGTAACTTTCAAAGTCAGGCTGCCATAACCTAGAACTTTGGGAAGCATCATCGTGAAATCATAAAAGCTTGTGCTTGGCTGAAGCGATATGTTGTTGTATCAATAATTCATGAAATCCTGTACAAGGGCAATTTTAACAGATGTTAGTACATACATGAGCTGGTAGATCATCTCCATTAATAATTGTCTGCTTGTTCTGGGAGGCTGGGAGACTGCTCCTCAGCTGCAGACTCAAGTTCAGGTTAGGTTAGGGATAGTATTTCCATTTAGACATTTTTAAGGTAACAATAGTACAGGCTTGAAAGTTCCTGATAAATAGCAGGACATAAATATGCGACCAGTGTAACTGTTTTTTCACGGGTTCATGCAGGCAGTAATTACTCTTTGGTCTTATTTGGTACATGCTAATTCCTACCTTGTTCAAACTGATTTGATTTGAGGTCCCTGGGTCTCAGAGTGACAACAGGGAAACAAAGAGAAGTGGTGACATTTCACGAGAAAGAACAGTTCTCACATGTGTCCCAGAGGCAGAACTGGGGCAGGGTGGTGGTGGCTACTCTGGGTATAGGGAGAAACCCAGAGTACGTGCGCAGGTGGGCTGCAACCTCAGGGCATAACCTTTTCCTCAGCAACCATTCATTTCATTAATGGAAGAAAGCCCAGGACAGGGAAAGACTCTTTCCTGGTCAGGCTGGGTACACACACTCTTCTGACTATTCCTAAGATGTTAAGGCTCAGAAAGATCTATTAAAAGTGCTGATGCCAGCACTTATCTTTTAATTGCCTGTTCTGATGTAAGATTCTTGTCACAATTTTATAGGAACCATTGTAAAATTCAGACACAGACATGCACTTAAAATGTGGGCCACGGAGGCTGTGTCTAAAGCACATGGAAAAGTAGAGAAGATGCAGGGTGATTCAAGTGCTAAAATATCTCTCTCTGGAGTATCAAGCTTCTCAAAGTTCAAGAAATAATGTAGCCTATAATATCTGGTTGTTTGCCTCCTCTGTGCCCTATGCCATGGTTGGGTAATCAGCTGCGGGCAATACCCACGTTCAAGGTGTCCCTCCAGAAGATTGACTACTAACCACACAATTTATTGACACCATTATCTAATTGTAAGCAGTCAAGTAATTACTGACACCATTAACTAGGGCCAAGGAGTTGTGCCCCCCAAACCACAAGCCACTTTAAAAGAAAAGCGGCCCTCCGTGTTGTGTCCACTGCCTCCTGCCATGCATTAAACCTGGATCGACTCTAGGACAAGAAACTCAAGTGTGTCCTCTGCTGTCAGTAGGCTGATGGAGCAGTGACTCTCGAACTTCAGTGGGCATCAGAGTCATCCGGAATCTGGTGATTACTGGGCCCCACTCTCAATGTTACCGATCCAGTAGGACTGGGGTGGGACCTGAGACTCTGCGTTTGTGACAAGCTCCCATGTGATCCTGACTCTGCTGGTCTGCAGCCACCCTTTCAGAAGCACTGACCTAGAATCTGAAAAATTCTCCCACTTAGATTAGCCTGACTCTTTCTTTCCCAGTATTCGTATACCAAGAAACACCACAGATGCTGCTCAGTCCTGAAAAGGTAACTATCCCCTTGACGTATAACCAAAGGAGATGGGCAGTTTTGAGAATTTCTGAATTAAAGTCTCTTCACTAATAAGCCATAGAATTTTCATCTTTGCCTTCTTGATGCCCTGCAGAGATTATCACTAGATACAAGAAAAACTCTAAATTGAGAAATGGATCACCTTCCAATGGCAGCTGCTACCGTACTGAGGGCATTCGAGCCAAATAAAAGTGCACTCAACTCTTTTCTCTTATTCTGTGCACTTAATCTATTCAAAAGCAACAGAATTTTCAAGATGTCTGAGACGAAGAACGAAAAGTAAAGCGTTAAGATCTAAATGCAACAATTCAAAAGCAGGGAAAGCGATCTAGAGGTCCATGGTAGCTTTATTAATCTCAATTGCCCACTTTGTTTGTTTGTTTATTTATTTACTTAAAAGTACATTCTAAGATGTTGTTTGGGTGGGGGCAGCAGGTGAGGCTGGCCAACAGCTGGTTCCGTTGCTGGCCTGGTTGCGGTCGGTGGTGAGAGGGGCTCAATTGCCCATTTTAGCACAGGATTTTTAAATTTGAAAGGAGACAGCAAATTCTATCTCTATGTGTATCAAACCAGCTCTCTCTTCACTCACTGCCCTGCAGCCCTGCAGATCTGTAAACTCTTAATATCTGTGTGCTCGGGGTGCAGCCTTAGTTATGTCCTTTGTTTCAGGAAGAAGCCCTCGACCATGAACTTAGCAGTCAGGGTCTTGTAGGTTTGGTCCCCTCAGCAAAACACTTAGTCCTATTCCAGGCTCATTCGATGAGTACTTGTTATTGTCATAGTTACCGATGGTGATGATATGCCAAGGACCATCTCTGTAACTGCCTGGATGTGAGTCTTAGTGATTGAATTGTTTAAAAAAAAAAAAAGACAAAAATGAATATATCCAAATTCAGTCATGGGCACAACTTCTGGTACCTGTTGAAAATTCTACCACACTATTTCATTAATAAACTCTATGTCATTCAAAATATTTAACTTCCATCACATGCTTTATACATTACGGTGAAATTGGATTTTTAGAGAGTCATGGCCATATTTTCATTATGTCGAGACTGTAGATGTCATGGTCTAGTGAGATTAAGAAGCATGGGGCCCTCGCTCTTCAGAACTGAGGGGAGGAAGGGAAAGCAGAAATCTCAGGATTCCAGGAAGGAAGCCAGTGGAACTCCGAGCTGGCATGTCCACCCAGCACAGACTGGGCAGGAATTGGAAGAATGAGTATAAAGGGGCATAAAAATGCACAGATGAAACCACTCTGTATGACCAGGTTGTTTCTTCCCCCTGCAGGGTGATTATTTGGAAAGTCCAGGCTCACACTTCTTCCCAGAGGGAATTTCTTCAGTGTTGCCAAGACTGTGCTTTCTGGCTGAAACCAGAAAACGTACCCCATCTCTTGGCGTCCACAGCAGCACTGGGCTCGGGGCTGGCCCGTGGCTCACTCGGGAGAGTGTGGTGCTGATAACACCAAGGCCACGGGTTCGGATCCCATATAGGGATGTCCGGTTCGCTCACTGGGTGAGTGTGGTGCTGACACAGCAGCACTGGGCTAGCGGCCCTCCATACAAAGCAGTTGTTATGATAATGAAATATGTGTCAGAAACTGATGCTTGAATGCTTTGCAACACCACTATATGTACCTGGCTATTCATCCAAGTGCAGGTAAAAAGATGGATGTTTAGATGTTGTTTTATAGAATTCAGAATGATAGCTCTGCCTCCAGAAACTCAAAGCTATCAAATGTTACATATTTGCTTTTTTTTGTTTACATATTTACATTCCATCCTGTTCCATAAATAATTTGAAGAAGATGATGTCATGCATGCCACTTTGAAATAAGAAAATGTGAATAAAAAGTCAGGGTGATGATAATATGGATAGAATGGGAAAATATGACTGGAAGGTGATATGTGATTTCCTACAATGGAGACTAGGCCAGAAACAGGGCTCTGGGCTTTCCAGGAGCCAAAGAAAAACCAGAGAAAGCAAATTTCATGTTGTCTATGAAAAGAGAACTTACCACTTCATCAGAAGGAAGCATTTTCCCAGTTCTTGGATGGAGGCCACCTTCAGGCCCGTGCATCCCTAGGGAAGAAGCCCTGGCCATGCTGGGTTAAACCTATCCTCCAGCTGAGCCCATGGCAGGAAGAACACTGGAGTTGCCATCAGAAAACCTGGGTTTGAGTGTTGGCTTCAGTTAGGTGATCTTCGGTCAGTCTCTCAGCTCTTATAAAATAGCAAAACATATTCCACGGCTGGCATGAGAGTTAAAATGAGGTAAAGGAAAATCACAAAGTTTATTCAAAGGTAAGACTTTTTATGAATTATACTTCTTAATTATCGTTTTGGCCTTTCTTGCTGTGAAGGTCATGCCCTCCTGCGTGTCCTCCTGGGTCTCTGTGGTCCACGGTGCACTCTAAACACATAGATTCAAAATCAGCCTCCATCCTGGACAGCTGATTTACTTGGGGGTCTTGCTCTCAGTAATCAGTAACTGTGGACAGTCTCTGATTTATTACAGCCCTTCTCAAGTTGTCTCTTGATCAGCAAGAGAGAGACTAATCAGAGCAACCCACTTGTGTTCATTTGTCACAATTTCTTTCTTTCTTTTTTTTTTTTTAAAGATGACCGGTAAGGGGATCTCAACCCTTGGCTTGGTGTTGTCTGCACCACGCTCAGCCAGTGAGCGAACCGGCCATCCCTATATGGGATCCGAACCCGTGGCCTTGGTGTTATCAGCACCGCACTCTCCCGAGTGAGCCACGGGCCGGCCCCATTCTGATTTATTACAGCCCTTCTCAAGTTGTCTCTTGATCAGCAAGAGAGAGACTAATCAGAGCAACCCACTTGTGTTCATTTGTCACAATTTCTTTCTTTCTTTTTTTTTTTTTAAAGATGACCGGTAAGGGGATCTCAACCCTTGGCTTGGTGTTGTCTGCACCACGCTCAGCCAGTGAGCGAACCGGCCATCCCTATATGGGATCCGAACCCGTGGCCTTGGTGTTATCAGCACCGCACTCTCCCGAGTGAGCCACGGGCCGGCCTCATTTGTCACAGTTTCTACTTTTTGCCCAGCCCCTCCATCCATCCTTCCTGGTCATCCTTTCTCCACGAGCTGGCCTAACACAACGTTCCCAGAGAGCTCTGCACGCACAGCAAGGGCTCAGGCAGAACGTTGGCTATGAAGGATCATGCAAGATTTTATTTAGTATATCTGGGTTTTAAGTCATTCCCGTTTGTTCCTACAGCCACCTAAAGATGATGTCAATTTGCTTATTCTAAAAGGTTTCATTCAATGAATGATTGTTTTTGATCCCAAATCCCCAAATACCAAAGATAAAATACAAATGATGGAAAAAATGTTACAAAGCCAAGGTGAACATTTTACCAAATGAACATCAAAAACAGAGACTCAGGCTTGTAAATAATATGCTAACACTGGAATTTGCTTATTTTGACTTTGGTCTCAGGGGTGGGGACTGTGCTACTTCAGATGACAAAATCTCTTTACTGAAAGAAAGGAGCTCGTACAAGACACAAGAAGAATGGGTGATCCATTTCTTGTTCTGTAGTTTTTCATCGGGTCTGCTCTATCTTCTCATGACACACGGGGACGGATCCTGCAGGCAAGAGCAGCTCAGTGGCTCACATTTTAAGATATGCGAGTGCATTTTGTGCATGAGGTCACCATTTGGAAAATTGCTCATTCATCTATGGTGAGTGTCATAAGGCAGTCACCATAGATGAATGAAAGTGGCACTTTCTTCATACTTAAAGAGATAAGATACCTCTTATTTAAGGAATTTCTTTGATTTATGACAATTTCCATCCCAGATTCTAAGAATTTCCATTTTTTTTGAAAGACAAGGGATGAAGTAGAAAGTATACTAATACTGTACATATATATGAAAAAATTATGGTAGCCCATAATTTAATTCTGTAGATAAAGGAAACTTTCTTCTTTAAAATCTCACACTTAGAAAAAAAAATCAGCCACCTTGGTTGACAACCTTTCTAAAATGAATTATTATGTAACTGGTTTACCCAGGAATTTAAATGCTCTGAGGGTATAAAGACATTAGTCTTCCCTTAACCACAGCTTTCAGGGGTGCTACGGTAAATGAGTTTTTCCTCTCCCTTGATGATATCTTAGTCAGAATCCATAATTTCTAGTTACCTTCAGTTATTAAGACATGGTCTGCTAAATTCAAAGCTCCAGCTGTCCTTCATAACAGGTTAGGCTTGGGCGGCTGGGAGCCTGAAGTGTGGTATGGGACATGGTTTCCTTTTGTTTTTTTCTCCCACCCTAGCATGTTAAACTTGGTTAGCAGGTGGAAGGGGATGCTGGCCCCACTCCTGGGTGCAGCTGCTCTCCCGTGGGGAGGTAGAGGAAGGACAGGGAGACACCACTACTATAGCACTTGATAAGTGGCAGTTGTTATTATGATAATGAGATGTTTTTCAGGGACTGATGTTGGAAAGCCTGGCAAGAACACTCTGTGTGGCTGTACATTCATCCAAATGCAAATAAACAGATGGATGTGACACGCTGTTTTACAGAACTCAGAAAGATAGCTCTTTTTTTTTTTTAATAAAGATGACTGGTAAGGGGATCCTCACCCTTGTCTTGGTGTTATCAGCACCACACTCTCCCAAGTGAGCTACGGGCCGGCCCTAGAACAATTAGCTCTTTGGCCTGTCTTTGGTTCGGTCTAATACTGGTGATGTTGTCTGATGTGGCATACTTGACATTGGAGGTTTCTCCTCTTTCCTTGGGGTTTAGTCTCATCTCAGCCCCCTCTGTCACTGAAGACTCCTCAGAGAGCAATCATCTCATCTCCCTGTGGCCTCATCAGCAGGCCACACTGCCAACTGTTTCTTAGGATGGGGCACCCCACCATCTGGCTTGGTGGCCTCTGGGGAACCCCACAGCTCTTACTTTCTCTAGGTTCCACATTCCTTCACATGGAGCCATGGGAATGACTAGCATACCTTCCCTTCTCTCCAAGGAGTACAGAGAAGTTGGTTGGGGCAGGGCTGTACCCCACTTTTTCCCAGGCCACTACCATGGTTCAGTTTAAGACTTGCTGGTGCACTGGGTTGTCTTTCTTCAGAATGCTCTAGACCAGAAATTGGCAGCAGGCCCCCATGTACTTGTATGCCCCAAACTCTAGAGAATTCATGCCAAGTATTCTCAAGACTTCTCTCATGATTCTTTAATCTGGTTTGCTAAGTCTCTGGCCAGGGGATTGGAAGCAAGTCCTCCCTTCTTGCAGACACTCCAGTTTCTACAAATGATTACCCTGAGAAAGGAGAGAATTAAGTTAAAGAAAAGATAAGGAAGCCAGGGTTTACTTTAGTCCTGTTTCAGAACACATTTTACCTGATCAGGAAATGGAATAGAATAGAAGTCTTCAGGAAAAGAACTAGAACATTGTTTTACTTTTCTCAAAGATGTTTTGTGCCTCAAAATTCTTAGAATATTGACTTTAGGATTAGATCCTGATTTCCTTCTTAGTGGAGCTCTCAGAAAGATGTGCTCCTACAAAGTTTATTATGAAGAAGTAAAAGAAACACATTGGTCCACGTGGCCTTCCAAATTTCCATTGTTGATCATTATGTGAGTGCTGTGATTTTCTCTTTCATTGTTTGGGAGCGACATTAGCTCTTAGCCTTGCAAAAGAAAGCTGCTTACGCATCACATCTTACAATGCAGGAACATATCACCCCATGGACCGAAGAGAATCTACAGCTGGGATTGATGGGGCATTCCTCAGGGTGAAATTAATGGATTCACATGCATGGCTAAAGCTTTTCATTAATGGTGTGTGTAGGTGGGGGTGGGGTAAAAGTTTTGACTCATTTAGTTTGGTCAATGACACAAGTCTAGTTAGAAATCTAAGTAATAGAGTTTTCTCTTGAAGAGATAACCTAACTAGAGTCAATGCAAGCATGAGACATTTTATAGCAACTACCAAATATAAATATCTGTCTTGGCACAGTGGGACATTCAATAAATGCTGCTGGTTTATTATTAATTCACAAGAATATTCATATACTCCCTAACAAATGAGGACTTCTTATTCTTGCCTGTAATATGTACTGAGGAAATTGTAGTTTCATGAATGAATAGCCACAATTTTGGTGGATTAAGGTATCAACCAATCTACTGCCTTTCAGAGACTAAGTACTGGTCACTGTGGTGATATTTTTTGTTGGAAATCTCATCATTTTTAGATATCCCATCTAAATGTTCAACATTCTTTGTTAATATTTAATTTGGCACACCTGTGAAAGATAGATAGACATTCAGGTGTGATCACAGCTCAGGTTTTATTCTTTATCAGAACCAAATAAAGCAGAACAGTAGAGTTCTGCTAAAGCCACATTAAACTTTGGCTGCAACGGGTTCTGACCACCTAATCAGCGGAAACCATTTTCAACATGTTTTAACTTAGATGTAAATTTGTACAATAAACTGGAGATATTTAACAATGGGATATTATTAACCGAAATGCCAGCAAAAGTATTTTTCATGCAGCTGGTCTCACCTCTGGGACTTGGTGAGGGTTTTCCTTCCTGTCTCTTCTTCCCCTTTAACTGAACTTTTTCAAGACCTGTTTCAAGTCTTACTTCCCCTTCAAACAAAAGTTAGAAATTCAATATTAGAATCTATAATAATCCCAGTTATGACAAAAATTTTATTCAAAACTAAATAGGAACCTCAAAATAATATGGGTCTGGGGCTAGAGCTGAGACTACAACCTGGAGTGGGCTGGATTTAAGGAACTCCACACTGAGTAAAAACTGAAATGTAGTACTAACCAGAAGGAGGTCTTCACAGCCTTCCTGTTTGTAGGGCAGGTGAAAACATACAGGTTTAGTGCTATTCAAAAAATCCTGAATCAGAAGTAGTCCCATAGTTCCACACAGTTGATCAGAAAAGGTACAAACATTTGGCTCCTATCACTTCTGATCCCCCTTCTAGAAGCAGTTTTAGAGCACAATGATTAAGAGCAGGTGAAGTGAAGCCAATTGGTCTACCAAATTCTGGCACCCCCCTCCCCCAACTATTGGCTATGGAACCCAAGGCATGGGGCTGACCTCTCTGAACTCCAACTTTTCCATCTGTTTTCGTTGAAGTTGGATAACAACACCTGACACATCACTGGGGATGTTAAGTAAAATCAAAGCTGTTTAGGGATAAGCAGATTGCCTGGAATTCAAGGAATGTTAGATATTGGTTCTTATTTATCACCTAATGTAGTCCTCACAAATAGCCTGCTTGCCCTCTTCTCTGTGTCTGTTTGCTCTCGCTTTTAATGTTTTCCTTCCTGTATCAGCAATTTTCCAACTCTTTCCATAGTTCCCTCAAATCTCACTCCTTCTATGAAACTATCCCTGGCTTTCCCAGCTTATTTACGGTTATGTTTTCATTCACATGAATCTATAGCTCAACTGCCTAACTGGGTTAGAGACGTTATGAAGGCAGAAATAGCACTATTTTCTTTGTTTTATGACCTTTTACAAGTATGTAATAAAATATTTGTTGACTTAAGTCTTTAAATGAGGTAGCAGTTATAATATTGAGAGTTACATAAGATGCCTCTTTAGTTCATAATTTGAAAGCATAAAGTTCTATTAAGTTATAAATAATAAGCGATCAAGAAGGAAATGATTTTTATTCAAGTGAAGATTATTTATTAGCAAAAGCATGAAAATAGATGATACCCTGTGTGGATAATTACTAGATCCATGTGAACTTGGCTTTCAGAGAAATGGTGTGTGATGTTCTGCTTTTTAGTTTTATAAGTCAATCATCTAAAAGCCCAGACAGAGATAGGTACATAAACAGAAATGAGGTAAGATGTAAACAAAATAGGCTGCAACAGCCAGCTTATTCAGCTGTTCAAACATGCAGTAAAATGGATACTTTTAAATAAAAGGTATGCATTCATTATAACAAAAAAAGAATGTTTAATTAAAACACGAGCCTTTAGAGAACTCGAACTAAGAGTTCTCGAAACTGAGAACTAAGAAATAGAATGCACTGATACAATCAAGACAAAATAGATATTGTTTCAATCATCTCTGTTTCATCAAGGCCCTTTTACAGAGCTTTATAGTGCACAGCCCTTGTTGAAAAACAGATCTAGGGCTGGCTGGTTAGCTTAATTGGTTAGAGCATGGTGTTATAACACCAAGGTCAAAGGTCCTATTATACTACGTGTTCAGTTCTTAATTATGAATGTTAGGATCACCGCATCTTTAAAATATTGTCATTTTGAGAATCTGTAATGGATTGACTACTCTCCAGCTTGGTGGTGGCATGGATTAGATTAAAGGTGGGGTTTCACTTTAATCATAGCTAAAGTCACAGTACAGACAGTAAAAGTCCGGCTATTCACTTGGAAACAAGACACTTTCACGGACTAGAAAATGAATCAGAAGGTTCAGGGAATTTAGGAAATTTGAATTGAGGTCCCTTGACCCTGTCCAAGCAAAAGATAGGTTTCTGAAACCATTCTTAAATAGTGAGAAATAAGACTATGTTCACACTGACATAAGCATGGAACTAGGAGAATAAAGCAAGCAAGCTTTACATAAGCTACATGTTCCTGGGCGTTCTAAACCTAGCTGTTTGTATGCTTCATATACATAAATTCCTCTATGATTCCTCATAAGTAAATTCTGGTATATGCAGACTTCCTGCTGTATAAAACTTCTGTAGTTGCCAGAATTCCAATTTGCATATAAGCAAACCTTGAGTTACTCCTGTTAAGGATAATTAGAAAAAGGAGCTAGATATAGAGAAGAGGAAAGGAGAGAAAAGCAAAAGATTAATAGGAAAAATTTCAGTGCCACCTTAGAAAAATAAATGAACAAATGAAAAAATAATATTTCCTTCCCCAAGTAATGAAGGCTTATAGTTCTAAAAACTCCTGAGATGGCTTGGTTCTGGTCATGATGGAGTAACAAGTACCAGACTCACCCTCCCAACATAAAAACTACAAAACTGGACAAAATAAATGGAGCAACTGTTTTCAGTCAGTAGATAACAGACAGCAAACAACTGTGATCTTTGAAAGAAAGGAAACAGCACATTCATCCTGGCATTCTACCTGGGGACACTTTCCAAACTGTGGAGCAAAAAAATGGAAACCAAACAGATAGCAGTAATCTCACTGAGCCGAGGAAACAGAGATTGGGTTCAAGGTTGTGAAAGCACCTAGAATTTGGGGGTAAGAACACTATAGAGGAAGGAGCTTCTCAGAGAAGAAGCTGCAGAAATCTTCAATTCTAAAAGGGTTCTTTAAATCCTTGAGTTTTTGGCTTAAGACTAAGCTGTGCATGTGCAATATGAGACCCTGGGGTGGGGGGCAGGGAACAGCTTCTGGAGGCCTCTGAGCAGAACAGAGGTTCCAGAGGTCACGCAGGGCTGGAAGATGTCCTAGTTCCAATCAGCCAGAGTGAAGAGAACTTGCTGACCACCCGAGGCATTCAATTGAGAGCCTAGATAGGTCACACCTAGAATACGAATGGCTCAAGACCTGCCCTAACAAAGTCTAAAACAAGACTCAGCAAAATCAAACTGATCCATCAGTAAACTAACTGGATGCCAGTATAAACTCAACACACTTTAAAGAAAAACACCAAAATTTAGTATTAAGCAGCATTCTCAAAGTCTAGCATATAATAAAAAATTACTGGATGTGACAAAAAGCAGGAAAAAGTTGCCCATGACCAGGAGGAAAAAAGTTAATAGAAACAGACCCAAAGATGACACATGTTGGAATTATTAGATAGGACTTTAAAACAGCTATTATAAATTTGATCAAGGATTTAAAGGATAAACATAAGGAGTTTACAGATATGGAATCTCAAGCAAAAAATAAAAAGTATTAAAAAAGGAACCAAATTGAAATCGTAGATCTGAAAAATAAAATATCTAAAATATAAAATGTTACTGCATTGGTTTAAGAGAAGATTAGAAACCACATGAGAAAAGACAGGATAATAGAAACTATCAAAACTGGAGCACGGAGAGAAAAAAAGGACTTAAAAATATGGACAGAGCCTTCGTGCCCTATGGAACAGCATCAAGTAATCTAATAAGCATCTAGAGTCTCAGAAGAGGAGGAAAGAGAGAGACTGAGGCAGAAAAAATATTAGGAGAAAAACGTCCAAATTTATGGGAACATTTCAACCCACAGATTCAGGAATCTCAACAAACCTCAAATAGAGTAAGCCTAGTGATAACCACATTCAGGCACATCACAGTCAAAATGCTAAAAACCAAACATTACAATCAGCAGATGGGGCTGGGGGCGGATCCTACTGCACACAGAATAGAGATAATTGTTGACTTCTCACAAGACACATTGCAAGCCAGAAGTCAATGGAATGACATCTCTAAAGTGCTAAAGGGGTGGTAGATGTTGTGCAGGGACTGTCAGTTTAGGATTCTATAACTAGTAGAAATATCTTTCAAAAATGAAAATGAAAAACGGTATTTTCAAAAATAAACAAAATAGAGACTTTTTTGCAAACAGGTCAGAACCGCAACAAATGTTAAAGGATATTCTTCAGGATGAAGGGAAATAATACCAGTTGGAATCTGAAATCTACACAAAGGAATGAAGAACATCAGAATTGGTAAATAATATTGGTAAATGTAAAAGACTTTTTCTGTTTTTTAAATTTCTTTACAGGTAAATTGACTGTCCAAAGCAAAAATAAAACAAAGTATTGTGGGTTATTACATGTTGAAGTAAGATGTGTAACAACAGCACAAAGATGAGAAGGTGGTGAGTGGATGTATACGGTGTAAGATTTTATATGGAAATGGTAAAATAGACTGTGGTGAGTTAAGGATGCAATGATAATCTCTACAGCAACCATTAAAAAATGAAAACAAAGAGGTATAACTCAAAAAGTCAACATAAAAGGGCAAATGAAATACCAAAAAGCAAACAAACAAAAACCTCACTTAATCCAAAATATCAGAAAAGGAGGTAAAAATAAACAAAAAACAGGTGGAACAACTGGAAAACAAATAGCAAATAAACTGCTGAGACAAGGGTAATGGTTTCTGAAGGGACTCAGTTTCTGTGGGAAAAGCCCTTACAAATATTGTTATAGTCATTAAATCACATGATCATAGCAGCACATGAACTCGGTAGTATGATAATTTATACATATTAAATTAGTATGAATGGGTTATCAATAATTTCCATTTACTATCTCACACTCAAGATAAATTTTTAGGACCTTCTTACCCAGCAGTTTCAACAGGAAGCTTGGAAATTCTGCCTTGCCACGGATGAAGTACCTCTTAAGACTAAAAACTATTTCCCCAATAATTGAGGTATTTCTGATTCTACGACTGGGAGTTCAGCTGTGGCTGCTTGAGACAAAAAGCTTTAGGTATAGCCTTTTACTTACATTGCCTAGCCCAGAGATTCTAATCATCTCTTGCCCTCACCTCCTGAACAAAGCAGTGGCAGAGATGAGACTTTGGAACCGAACAGACCTGCAGTCACCGTGTTGAACAGTCCTCTGCATGAATTCTGGGCTCACCCAGAAGTTGGACTGCAGGAACAGACAGTGAGCCAGGTGCACATGTCCTCAGTGAACGTGGGAGAGTGACCTGAAGGTTGATAGATGGCAGGACTGAGAAACAGGTCACGGGTATTGTAGACATAAATAAACATGAGCCTCAAAGCAGGAATGTGTTTAGGGTCGAAGTGGAGTTCCAGAGGGCACATTGGGAAAGGTCATGTGGAAGGGAAGCCGTGGGAGGAGGTGTGAATCTGGGGTAAAATGAAATCAGATGATGGGAGAGGATAGGAGAATGGAGCGACTTCCTTCTCTGTTTATTTCCTTCTGATTTTCCTTTTGCATTTACTCACATTGTTTAGAAATTGTCAGTCTGCCTAGGTTGTGCCAAGAGGAGATTCTTCTGTTGTTTACCAAGGAGCAGAATACGGACAGCGGTGGCTCCTCTGGCGAAGGCAACGCCCCCCGGGGGACGGAATTGAGACGCATGTGGGGACCCTCCCTCCAGTTTTGGAGATATCTTTTCTAGAGCTCCTCTCTGCAAAACACACTTGCAGAGCTCTGGGTTTCACGGACGGAGGTAGATTCTTCGTTTACAGATAATATCTCGGATTTAATTTCGTCACTGCTGTTGTAATGTGAGCATGAACAACTTAACCTCCACGTGGTTCGTTTTCTCCATCCATAAACTGTGCAATAGGATATTTACAATGTACCCAGCTGATGGGGAGTCTCATAAAACGAAGTAATTACAAAGGCTTTTATGTTGCGTGTGTGATAAAATAAAATTGACTCCATTCCTCCAGCCTTTAAAACAATGTGTAATGAAATCAATGCGCCATTTTACAATGACTAATGAAATCTAATTTAAATACCAACGTTACTAATTTACAAAATTGAAAAAAAAAAAAATTGCCAAGGATTCACTCTTTTTTACTTTAGTCAAAATATATGGACACTATTTTCTTGTTCTCTAATAATCTCCTGATAGACATAAAAGCCAAGATATCACCTACCTCAAAAATTTTGTGAGTCTATTAAATTTCTAGAGGTGATTTTTACTTATCTTTGTAGTATTTCTAAAGGGGCGCTAAATACAGGGACTAGTTTGCTTCTTCCTCCTCTGCTTTGCAACTGTGATTTGCTTGTGTTTCCAGTGGGAAACCCAAAAACCAAAAAACAAACAAACAAAACTTTGACATAGTCATCAAATTAAAGAAAAACATGTGTTTGACTCGTAATTTTTTCTGAGGGAAAACTTCCTTTTTAGTCCTGGAGTATAAATTGGACTTTTAAGACTTCCTGAAGACAGTGTCAAGGGGGGTCACAGTTTCCACTGTAAAGCTGTCCCTATTACAAACTCTAGAAATACCTTACTTCATATCGCCTCGGACCAGAAGCCAGTCAAACAGGCAGAGGCAAGTCCAGTCTTGTGATTATTTTCCAAACCCAATGTGTTTGATGCTTTATTTTACTTTTAAATATGGCCAATTCCAAACACCTCTGAGCTCATGAGCAGCATTACAACAAATACTCAGATGCAGAGCAGCAGGCAACCTCTCTCACACTTAGGAATAACACGACTCAATCAGACTTCAGCTGTCTGCATGGCAAAGGTCCTAAAAGAAAGATTTTGCACAAAGCTTCTGAGGTCAAGAAATCCAAGGCTATGTAGAATAATTTGCTCTTTCTTTTTTCCCAGTGGTTCTCAGTTTTAAGTGTGGGGGATTACTCACTGCCTGTAGCTCATTAATCACGGTAGCTTTTGATTATGAAAAGTGCAATCCAAAAGATCACACTCTGAGGACTTGGCAGGGAGGTTCTATGCCAGTCTCTTGAATGTGCCAGAACACCCTGAACTCTGCCAGCTATGATTACACTTGGCATTAATTGAAGATGCTGGGAGATATAAACCTTCCCGAGTTTAGCCACCTGGAGCAGATTAAAATCTGGGTCCTGCCAGTGAGGAGGTCTGAGGGATTGGGAATACCAGGCTGTTTTAATCTTTTTCAAGTCAGGCTGTTTAGAAATAACCATACATCAAATGTTCATGGACCTCATACAATTTCTTTCTCAGGGGAGAATTCAATTACCAGTAACATGAAGTGGGATTAACTTGTTGTGGTGAGCCATCTGGAGCAAGAAGATTCACCATCCCCTGTAAATATGTTCAGAGATTTGCCGCCATGATTATGAAGAATTTGCTGAAGATACTCAGAGGCACGAACGATGTTTTCTCCAAAATCCTTGTTCAATTGACCCGGTGAAATTAAAATGCAACTAGAGGAAAATCTAGACTGCCTTCTGTGCTGAAATATTCCTCTGCCATAGGAGGGTGATATTTGAGTTTCAAGGACCAGTGTATTTGTAAAGATATAACAAAAAGCCAGTGGAAACTGTCCTGCAACTGTATTGCATAAGTAAACAGAAAGACTCCTGAAAATAAAAGTGGGTAGAGTGAGGGACTAGCAGGGAAATTACTGAGTTAGAACTTAGCTCTCTAGATGTATTCTAGAGTGCTGGATAAGAGCTGACTCCCTCAGAGAACAAAGAAAGAAATTTACATTAGCCTCAGAAAGCAGAGGACCCAGAGGAGCACTAGAGGCAGAAAAAAGCCTCCACATTTTAGTAGAAGAAAACTCATTGGCAGAGTCGGGGGGTGGAGACACCATGGCCCAGACATGAAGAACCCAGGAGATCAACAGCCAAAGCCAGAATTCCCTGGACCTAACCCAGGTCTTCCTGAAATGATGTTGGTCTTTAGAGTAGTAAGGATGCCAGTCTTCTGGAGGGGGAACTGATATTTACTAAAAAGTAAGTGCCAGCCATAACAATTTGGCTGGGAAACCTCCGTGAAATGGGGACAGAACCAGATAGATCAGAAAAAAGATTACTTAAAAGTTGGTTTTATTAAATGCTACCATCTTTACAATTAAAACCACCAACAAACTATACACGAAGTATCTTCTCTAATTTGTGAATAAATTATGATTCATCCAAACAATTAGTAAATAATTAATATTATGATATATATAGCTACATGGATTGATTTTGAGCAATATACATAAGGTTTCTAGATACATTTGGTGAGGCTAGCATAAGCTTGATAGTAAAATCAGGCAATGGCACTACAAGAGAGGAAAATTACAAATTAAATTCAGCTTTGAACATAAATGCAAAAATTATAAATAAGATATTGGCAAACCAAACTAAAAATGGATAAAAGAAGAAAGAAAAAAAGTGAAAAGACTACATTATGGCCAAGTAGCATTGACTGCAAAATTTCAGTGATGGTTTAGCATTAGTAGAAAATCTATTGATATAATGTACTACATTTACATAGTAAAAGAGAAAAACATATGATCATCTGATTAGATGCAGTAAAGTCAACAAATAAAACTCAATACTCATTCTGGACAAAATGTCTTAGTATGCTAGGAATAGAAGTTTGTTGTTTATCCTAATGAAGATTAACTACCCAAAACTTACAACAAACATCTATGCTATAGATTGGGGAAATGTCGAAAGCATTTATTTCAGAGTTAGGAATAAAACAAGGGTACTTGCTATCATTACTACTATTCAACATTTATTGGAGGTCCAAGCCAGCACAATAAGAAATTAAAGGTATAACACAAGGAAGGAAGAAAACTGATGTGATAAAATTGTTTCCATAGAAAATTCAAGAACCTCTTCAAGACAAACTATTGAAGATAGGAAGAAAGTTTGGTAAGATTACTGGACAAATATCAATATGCTAAAATTGCATTAAAATACACAAACAAAAAACAATTAGAAATTAGAATATGTAATTAAACACACACAATAGTAACAGAAGTCATAAGGTTTCTACGAATACATCTGACAAAAGATGTGCGAGATCTTTATGAACAATAGCATAAGACTACAGAAAAATATAAAAGAAACCCTAAATAAATGGAGAACTATAATACTCCATTATTTATTAATTTATTATTCTGATAAGTATTATCAAAAAAGCAATTGTCCCTTAATCTATAAAGCCAATGCAATTACAATCAGCATTCTGATAGTTATTTTTATGCTACTAGATTTCATATGGAAGGTGATTCTACATGTCATTTGGATGAAAAAAGAGCCAAGAATAGCCAATACATTTTTGGAGAAGGGAGATTTGTATTTATCAAATACTAAAGCTTAATATAAAATTGTAGTATTGATCTAGCAATCCTGCTTCTGGATATATACCCAAAGGAACTGAAACTGGTATGTCAAAGAGATATCTTCACTTCCACATTCATTTCAGCATTATTCACAATCGCCAAGATATGGAAGTAACCTATGTGACTGTCAATGGATGAATGGATAAAGAAAATGTGGTATACACAATGGAATACTATACAGCATTAAAAAAGAAGGAAATTCTGACATTTGCAACAACATGGATAAACCTGGAGGACATTATGCAAAGTGAAATAAGCCAGGCACAGAAAGACAAATATTGCAAGATCTGACTTATATGTGGAATCTAAAAAAGTTAGTCTTATAGAAACAAAGAATAGAATGGTGGTAACTAGAGGTAGGGGGTTGGGAGGACGAGGAAAAAGGAGGTGTTGATCAAAGGGTACAAAGTTTCAGTTAGACAGGAGGAATAGGTTTTGGGGATCTATTGCACAGCATGGTGACCACAGTTAATAATAATGTATATTTTTTAATTGCTCAAAAAATAGATTTTAAACATTCTCACCACACACGCAAAAAAATGATACCCTTATATGAAGGATGGATATGTTAATTATGTGAAGTGATGGATATGTTAATTAGCTTGATTTAATCTTTCTACAGTGTGTACTCACATCAAAACATCACATTGTATTCCATAAATACAATCATTACTAATTATGTTAATTAATTAAAAATTATAGTATTGAAACAGTGTGATATTGATATGGGATTAGAAAATAGGTCAATGGAACAGACAGACTTTTTAATAAATGGTTTATTATTTGGAACATTTTAATAAATGTTTTTGACAATTGGCTCTTTATGTAGAGAAAGACAAAATTAGATCTTTGTCTCATACTATACCCCCAAAGCAATTAAGGGGGCCTAAAAACTTAAATGTGAAAAAGCAAAACTGTGAAACTTTGGAAGACAATATAGGAGGTTATCATTCTTATATAAGATCCATTGAAATAAATAAAATAGATTTTTAAAATCTACACAGGTAGTATTTTAAAATGAAATATTGAGTAAGAAAAACAATTTGGAAAAGGACACATACAGTATGATAACAATAATATGTACTGTTTGTGGAAAATTATATACACATGGGAATAAACATAATAAAAGGGCAAAAATAAATTAAAAAACAAAGATAGAAAAAATTTAACTACTTAAAAATTAAAACAACTATATAAAAGATACCATGAGCAAAGTACAAATTCATCTATATAATGGGAGAAAATAATTGAACCCCATACAATCAATAAGTAACTGGTATGCATAATAATAAAGAATTTCAACAAGGTTGTAATAAGAGAAATAATCTAAAAGAAAAAGAGACAAAATGCCCATAATTCACAGAGAGAAAATTGTAGTGGCTAGTAAATGTGAGAGTATTTCAAAAAGTTCATGGAAAAATAGAATTGAAAGATAATACAAATCTTTCCATGAACTTTTTGAAGTAGACTTGTATCTAAAAATATTCCAAATCCCACTAACAATCAGGGAAATGAAAATTAAAAATCAGCAAGACCCCATTTTGTACCCATTGTATTGGCAAAAGCTAGTAAATCTCATTACATCAAATATTGGAGAAGTTGTGAGGAAAAGGGACTCATATACATTGCTGGTACAACCACTTGGAAGAGCAATGGGGGAGTCCTAGGAGAGCTGAAGATGACCATTATTCTTTGATCCACTAGTTCCACTTCTAGGTGTCTACTTAAGAGAAATCTTGCGTGCACATGGAGGTTTGCACAAAGTTGCTCATTGTAGCATTGTAGCATAATGTGTAATAGCTAAAGAATGAAAACATCTTACTCTCTAAGTAGGATAAGGGATATCTTCTGGTTTATTGATGCAATGGATTCTATTCAGCAGTCACAATGAGTGAATTCTGTCATCTATCTATCTACCTCAATAAATCTTTAAAAAACATAATACTGAGTGATAAAATCAAGTTGCAAAAGTATACTAGCAGTATGATACCTCTTATATGAGGTTTTAAAATTCTCTAAACAATAGTTTAACCTGTTTTAGGATATAGTCATCTGTTGTAAAAGTATGAAAACACACATGGGGACAAAGAAAAGGAAAGAAGAATGGGGAATGGGAATTTATATGTATCACCATGTTTAGTTTCCTAACAGATAGATGGGAAGAGAGGGAGGGGGTGGGGGGAGGAGGAGAGATGGGGCAATAAGGGGAGACAGAAATCTGAAGCAAATATAAAAAACTTTTAACATCAGTATGTTAATATAACTATGCTGGTTACAAAGATGTCTGTTACATTGTAGTCCTTGTTTTCTGGATAAATGTCTCTTAATCCCATAATAATTTTAAAAAGATACTCCTGATATATTAAGTTAAAAAAGTATAAATATTTCGGTTAGACCTACAGGTTCTAAAGAGAAAAGACCCATTTGAAACTGGCTTTTAAAAAGGAGGGTGGGGAATTTCTTAAGTGAAGTAAATAAAAAATCAAAATGTAATCTTCAGGTGAGTTCTAGCAGCTCAAACAATATCACCAGTGGCTCAGACTCTCCACATCTCTCTATGCTAAACCAAGTTACTAGCTTCATCATAAACTCTACATAATGCTTCCCAGCCTGGCCAAAGTTATAGAACCTTTCCATTCCTGAAGATTCTCACAATCATATTCAGGACATCAGATATAAAGTATATCAGCTTCATGAAAAAGAAAATCCAAATAACAGCAGTTAAAACAAAATATGGATTTAGTTGTCTCACATGTAAAGGAAAATCTGAAGGTAGGCAATCCAGGGCCAGTCAGTTTATTGGCTTCACAGGGTCAATAGAAACCCAGTCTCCTTTATGTCTTCTACTTATTTAACATCAGAGTGTGTGTGTGTGTGTGGGGGGGGTGTCTCATCTTCATGTATACATTACGATTGCCAGTGCTCCAGCCATCATGACTAATTTCCAGGCAGAAAGAAAAGGAATAGCAAAAGACCAGCCCTGGGTAAGCTCCTCTTTAACTAGTTTTCTTGGCAATCTTCCAGTGTGTCTATTTCTATCACTGCCCAGAACTGTCATATGACCAATACTAGCTATAAGGGAGCAGCTAGGTGTAACATTTTAGCTAGGTACACTGCTACTCTCAATAAAATCAAATATCTCTTTGTAAATAAATAAAGAGAGGAGAATACTGGCCAGGCAACTAGTAGCTTGTACTGCTCAGTATATGAAATTAAAGGGAAAACAGTGTTTTGTTTAGGCTAAAACCTAGTAGACAAGAATGTGAAATTAATGCACAGTCTTGATGGTTAAGCTGGATTTAGGCAAATGATGGTGGGAAGAAGGGGTCTTTCAAGACCACAAACAGCCTGAGCAAAGATGAGGCAAGTGTCCTCATAGTAGGTTTAAAGGATAATGGTGGTAGGCAGAGCAGGACTTGTGTTTGCAATGTCTTTCTGGGAGTTTGGGGATGTGCAGAGTTGATAAGCAGTCCATCGCCAC
The DNA here is from genome assembly GCF_000696425.1 of Galeopterus variegatus. Classification (NCBI taxonomy): domain Eukaryota; kingdom Metazoa; phylum Chordata; class Mammalia; order Dermoptera; family Cynocephalidae; genus Galeopterus; species Galeopterus variegatus. The sequence goes on from NW_007730712.1 coordinate 139,801, forward strand.
ATTTCTCAATTTTTCAATCATTGTTCTCCTCATAAAATCTTCATAACTAACATTTCTTAAAATCAACTATGTGCCAAAGGGTTTGCTCACTGTTTTATTATACATAGTCTCTAGTCCTTGCAATAACCCCATTATAGGGATAAGAAAACTAATGCTGATAGAAATTAAATACTTGGCCAAGGACATCCATCTTTTGAAAGTAAGGTATTCTGGTTGGGTCTGTCTTAGACCAGACTCCATGTTTGTTTGTTTGTTTGTTTGTTTGTTTTTCTCTCACAATATTACAATGTTAAATCAATTTCTTAACTTTACTTGGAATTCGGGGTGAAGATGAATGGGTTAAACTTCTGCTATTCCTTGATATTGTCTACATTCTAAACTTTAGGAGGACTTTACACTCTTCAACTACCAAGAAGTATAATCACGGACAAGGTACTTAACCTCTTTGGATTCGAATCCATTTCCATATTACTCAGATACAAAACCAGACGGATATTACAGGAAAAGAACATTACAGACCAATACCCCTCATGAACATAGATGCAAAAGTTCTAAAAATTTTAATCCATGAAATCCAACAATACACAAAACAAATAATACAAGAGATAGAACGGGCTTTATTGTAGGAATACTAAATTGACTTAACATTTGAATATCAATCAACAAACTAAAAAAAGAAAAGAGGAAAAAAGAATGATTGTATCAATAGCTGAAGAAAAACATTTGACAAAAATCCAACATCATTTCCTGATAAAAACTCTCAGCAGACTGCACATAAATGGGAATTTCCTCAATCTGATAGAGTATCTATGAAAAACTTATAGCTAACATTATACTTAACTGTGAAAGACAATGCTTTTCCTCTTAGATCAGGAACAAGACAAGTATGTTTACTCTTACCACTTCTATTCAACATTGTACAGGGTCTACCCAGTGCAATAAGGCAAGGAAACAGACAAATCACAAAGACATATGCACTGAAAAGGAAAACCTAAAACTCTTTTTTCCAGATGAGATGATTGCCTATGTAGAAAATCTGATAAAATCCATAAAAATGTTGCTAGAACTAATAAACGAATTTAGCAATACTGAAGAATACAAGACCAATATACGAAATCTGCATACCAATAATAAACAGTCAGAAATTGAAATTAATAAAACAATAAAACAGCACCGAAAATATGAAATTCTTCAGGATAAATCTTTCAAAAGATGTGCAAGACCTATACACTGAAAACTACGAAACACTGCTGATAGAAGTTAAAGAAGACCTAAATAAATTGAGAAGCATATCATATTTATGGGTTAGAAGATTCAATATTGTTATGATGTCAATTCTCCCCAAATTTTTGGATAGAGTTAATGCAATCCCAATCAAAATTCAAGTAAGCTTGTTTATAGAAATTGAGAAGCCAAATCTAAAATTTATGTTGAAATACAAAAGATCTAAAATAGCCAAAACTACCTTGAAAAAAAACTGGATTACACTGCTAATGCTAGCTGATTCAAAGTCCAGTGGTCAGGACATTGTAGTTTTGATATAAAAAAACAGACAAATTGTTCAATGGGACAGAATAGAAAGTACAGAAATAGATCCACACATTGATAGAAAACTGTTTTTTGACAAAGACTCAAAGACAGTTCAGTAGAGAAAGGGCAGTCTTTTCAACAGATGGTGTTGGAACTGGATATTGATATGCAAAAACAAAAACAAAAAAACAAACAAAAAATCTTGCCATAAACAAAAATTAACTCAAAATGGGTCACAGGCCTAAATGTAAAATGTAAAACTATAAAATTTTAGAAAACGTAAGAAAAAAAAACTTCATGATCTTGGGTTAGGCAAACATTTCTTAAATATGACACCAAAAAGCACTACCCATAAAAAAATTGATAAATTAGACTTCATCAAAATTCAAAGACTTCTGCTGTTCCTAAGACAATATTAGGAGATAGAAAATAAGAGCCACAAACAGGGGGAAAAAAATCTTTGTAAAGCATATATCCAATAAAGGATATGTATCCTGAATATATAAAGAATGTTAAAAACTCAAAACAACCCAATAATAAATGGGAAAAAGATTTTAACGGACACTTCACCAAAGAAAATATAGTCACTGCAGATAAGCACATGAAAAGATGCTCATCATGATAAGCCATTAAAGAATGTGAAATAAAACCACAATGAAATAACACCACACACTATTAGAATGCCTACAATTAAAAAGTGTAGACATTCAAGCGTTGACAAGGACGAAGAGGAACTGGAACTCTCATATACTGCTGGTGGGAATGTAAAGTGACACAACCACTTGGGAAAACAGTTTGGCAGATTTTAAAAAAGTTACACCTACCTTATGATCTAGCCATTCCATTTGCAGGTATTTATCCAAGAGAAAAGAACATTTGTCATACAAAAGATTTATACAGGAATGTTCCTAGCAGCTTTAGTCCTAACAAGGAAAAATTAGAAACAGACTAAATCCACGGGTGACAAGATAAATATACTGTGGTATATCCATAAATGGAATGCTACTCAGCACTAACAAGGAATAAATGATTGTTACAGGCAAAAACACGCAGGCATGGCAAAATAATTATGTACAAAATCAAGTACATAGTGTATGACTACATTTATACAAAACTCTAGAAAATGCCAACGAACTAAAACAGATCGCCCTTTGCACTGGGGATGAGCGGAGCGGGCATGGGTGGAGTAGGGGTAGGGCCTGGGAGGAGCAGGAGGGCTTGAACTGGGAGAGGCAGGGAGGGGTTGGGGGGAGGAGCTGGGGAGGCGAGGCGAGGGCAGGAAGGGCGGAAGGGGAGGAGGCCATGGAAAGCCCAGGCAAGTAGGGGGAGGGGCTGGAGGGGGAGCGGGAAGGAACTGCGGGACCGGCAGGAGCCGGATTAGTGGGGGCGAGTGGCGAGGGGTGGGGG
>NW_007730712.1:143247-157206 GCF_000696425.1 Galeopterus variegatus
CGGGCGAGGCCGCGCGCGTCCTTTCTCCCGATCCTTCTTCGGGGCGGCCCAGCCCTAACCTTGCGGTCTCGGACGGTGGTTGGTAAACTTGAAGTGGGGAAGACTGACCCCTGTGAGAGTCCGAGGAAAGGCACGAATTCTCTCCCCAAACGTGCACACATTTTTTTTAATTTTTGTTTTTGCATAAAATGTGGGGCTCCGAAGCCGCAGACGCTCGTCCAGGGCTCCGGGCGGAGAACCGCGGCCGCTGGCTCTAACAGCCCGACCTCGCGCTCTGTCCCACGATGGCCCTTCGTCTTTGACACTGCACCCCTCTTCGTGGTCAGGTTGCGGCTTCTTCTCGTCTGAGAAGTAGGCAATGCGGACTTTGGGTTTCCATGGATGTTTCCTACGCTGCCGTATTTCTCTGTGTGTGGCTAAACGTTTGTTCCCTCTTTAAATTGACAGTGTTAACGGCCTGGTGAGAGTGTGTGTGTGTGGTTTTTTAATGAAAAGTGCCTTTGGCTCCTCTCTCAGATTGGGGCACGTTTACATTTCGCCAATTAGGAAGGAGTCACCTGCGTCAACTAGCACAATATTTCAGATCTATTTCAGGGTGATTTAGTGCCCCTGTGGACTTAGCTTTCTGGGCAGTTGCCCAACTGGCCCTCTTCTGATCCAATATTATGTGTTCCCTGAAGTCATTAAGAGATACCCAACTCTGCTGAAAATGTACCAACTCATTTGGAACTCTTTTTATCCCCTGAAGTTTTCAAAATGTAGTATTAAATAAATAACTAAAAGTGCTGGCAAGGGGGGTGGCAGCTGATCCAACATGATTTCTAGTTATGGCCTTCAAAGTCCCTTGGTATGTAGATCTAGTCAGCTAGTCTGATGACACTTGTCAGCCTACTGTGTGTCAAGCATTGTTTTGCTGAGAACCACAAGTGATGGAAACAGATCACAGTTGGGGGCTGGAGCTCTTATCCCCGGGGATAGGATAGTGGTTTTAGCAGAAACTTCTTCATGTTTGTACTTCGTGCTGTCAGAAGCAGCCTAATGAATTGCTCTGGTATCTGAAGTTCTTTCGCAACATTAAAATTTGGCCAGACATCGGTACATAACAGGAACTGAGTAATTTATCAGACACCCCCTCCTGGGAATTTATTCTAAGGGAATGATTCAAAAGAAGAACAAAGCTATATGTGCAAAGATGTTTTTAACGGCTCATCACTTAAGAACCGGAAACTGGCTGTAACCCAAATCAGTTAAGGAATACTTAAGTAAATCATGAAAGTTCAATTCAACAATGTGTTAGGCATCTATTAAAATTGATGAACAGGTAATACTTTTGTGGTGAAGGTCTTGGGTGTTGACAGACCTGAAATTTAGTCTTGGCTCTCTGTCACTTACTGGCTCAGTGTCTGAGTTCGGGCTACTATATATAATAAAATACTGGGCAAAGATTGGGCAGCTTAAACAACACACATTCATTTTGCACAGTTCTGGAGGCTGGGAAGTCCGAGATCAAGGAAGTTACAGATTGAATTCCTGATGAGGACCCACTTCCTGCCTTCCGTGTTGTCAGGGAAAGAGTGAGTTACCAGGTCTCATCCTCTTTTTATAAGGACACTAATCCCATCATGACATCCCCACACTTATGGCCTAATCTAAACGTAATTGCTTCTTAAAGGCCTCATCTCCAAATACCCTCACATTAGAGGGCGGTTAGGGCTTCAACATACGAGTTTTGGGGGAGGGGGGTCATGGGACACAAACGCTCAGTCTGTAAGTGTCTGTGGACATGTTTCTTGAACCTGGTAAGCTTAAACCTCAGGTTTCTTTCCTTCTATAAAATAAGGATAATGATAATAGTGGGGATGATGTACAGAATAAGTTTTTTTTAAAAAATGTTTTATCACAATGCTTGGCACTTAGTAAACACACAATAAAGGTTAGTTATAGTTACATAAATAAGTGGAAAGGGCAAAAGTATAGCTACATTTAACCTACATCATGACCTGAGAGAGGGTTGAGGAAGAAATTGGGGGAAATGAGAAAATGTGGAAATGATTGAGAACTATTTTCCAGTGGTGAGAATTCTGATATGCACAGAGGCAAGGCCACTATGATGAATTTTGTCATCTAGATTGACAAAGTATCCCAGAGAAAACAATCTGTTGCTTCAGTAAAACACTCTTTCTAGAGATGACTTTGCTAGGAAATCATTCAGAGCATAAGGTAAAAACAGTCCAGTCACCGTGGTGGGAGAGAAGACTGGTTCTGCAAATTAGCCTGGGCTGGGCCTTCTTTTTATACCAATTCCTAATGGGTTCCACTGGGCTCAACAAGTATTTTTTGAAATGAGGCTGGCTTATATGTGACAGTTGGCAGTATAGCAACTGTGGTCAGAAAGATAAGCAAAACCAGAAGGAGATAACCTGTGGGTGACTACATGAACAAGAGTGGGTTTCCTTAGGGAGGAAAAAATCGAGGCCAGGACCTCTGCAAAGCACCGCACATGGAGGGAAAGGAACCCAGAGGAATCAGTTTATCAGAGCATAATTTGGTGTAAAGCTGTGTAGCTATCTAGTACAATAGTGGTAGCAGCCAAACTTTTTTTGGTAGTGAAGATAGCCAAGAGAATGTAGAGGGAATCAGAAAAACAAAAGTTCCAAAAGGACCAATGTGCTGTGCAGATGCTGTGGATTGAGGACAGAAAACACTGCACACAAACAGATGGACGAGAATACCATTGTTGAAACCTCTCTCCAGCCACTGGTAGCCAACAGACTTACTATGTCCAAATGACAGATCTTGCCATATATCTTAGGTACATGGGCCTAAATTGCTGTTTGGTAAAACTGCACAGTTTCCTCATAATGCAATTTTCATCTAAACTTTAGTTATTTCCTAAAGCTCCAGTATATTAGTTTGCCAAGGCTTCTATAAAAAGATACCACAGACTGGGTGATTTAAACTATAAAATTTTATTTCTATACAATTCAGGAGGCTGGGAGTCCAAGACCAAGGGTCCAGCAGTGTTGGTTTTTCCTGAGGCCTCCTTGTCTTGGGGATGGCTGTCTTCTTGCTGTGTCCTGATGTGGCCTTTCTCTATGCACACACATCTCTAGTGTCTCTCCCTCTTCTTATGAGGACACCAGTCTCACTGGATTAGGACCCCATCTTAATGGCCTCATTTTAACATAATCACCTCTTTAAAGACTATCTCCATGTACAGTCATGGATTAGGTCCCACCCCTGTGATCTAATGCAACATTAGTTACCTCTTTAAAGGCCGTATTTCCAAATATAGTTACATGCTGAGTTACTGGGGATTAGGGCTTCAACATATACATTTGGGGGAGGGGTATCACAGTTCAGTCCATAACACCCAGGTCAAAGAAACCTCTTAACAGTGATGCAGACCACATATATCCTGACCAGAATGCATCCAACTGACCATTTGTCATTTGTCATTTCACTGTCAAAGTGGAGTCTGTCTGACCTTGATTAAGTTTTACAGGCTGGCAGATCTGCAGCTAAATGTTCCATAATCAGTGCTTGAATAGAAATAGTCTAAATATTGTGGCCCACCCACTGAACTTCTCATACACATTAATGGTATTGTGAAGGACAGACATAGATAAGGATTAAAAGAACCATATAAAATGTCCTTTCACATTGTATTTAGATGAAGGAGTAATTCTTTTGTTTACAATTTAAATACTAGTTATAAATTTTAAACTTTAAAGAAAATGCTAGGGCAGAGGGAGAAGGTGGATGTCTGAGGAATGGATAGTCACTCTCTAATACGTGTGATAAAATAGAGGTGTGGGAAAGGAGCTGGGAGCTAGAAGTTGGTCCTTCTAGCTATCCATAGGAATAATGCAAGATCTTTGGCACAGCTAAGTATACGCATGGAGTGACATGGTATGACAGGTATCTGAAGGGTAAGGAAAGTTTTATCATGGTGCTCTATTACTCCTTTCCGACAAATGTCATTGATAGCCAGAATTTAGATTCTGGGAGGAGAAATTTAGGACAGTTCACTCTTACTAGCAAAGCCTGTTCTTCTTCTTAGTGTCTCTTGCTAAATAAAGCCTTCCCTTTTTTCATCATTTGGGGTGACCTTTATGTGACCAGCTTGGGTCACTCTGACATGTTTGTACACTTGGGCACAGGCCACCTTTTGGAATCTTACCCTTGGTTGAAGGCTTGTAAAATGTAGTTACACACATCTGTTGTTGGTACCTTTATGTGACCAGCTTGGGTCACTCTGACATGTTTGTACACTTGGGCACAGGCCACGTTTTGGAATCTTACCCTTGGTTGAAGGCTTGTAAAATGTAGTTACACACATCTGTTGTTGGTCTTTTAAACTGCCTAAAATGGAATGCCTTCTGTTTAACCTGCTTAAACAAATAGCTCACATTCATTAAAACCAGTTCTAATCCCATTTGCTCTTAAAACAGTAGCAACAATACACCTGTCCCTGCTAAACCAGGCTAAAATGATTTTGAAGTGTTTCCTCCTTTCAATTGGTAGTTAACTTTACATTGCTTTGTAAAATCTCTTTTATTGTTATCTAAAATAATTATCTAAAGTTTATATAGTCACTAAACTTTTCACAGTTTAACTTGTCTCCCATATTTGGCCTGTTCAAGGTCAAGAATAGCTTCATAATTCTCCCCTTTTTCTCCTAAATCATCAATTTGCCCTCTACACTGGATCATTCCCATCAGCATGCTAGTATATTCTTATTTATTTTTTTCATTTTAAAAAATGCTCTTGATTTTACTTTCCTTCCAGCTACTTCCAAAACTCCTCAGAAGACTTTATCTCTATATACTGTCTCCCTTTCCTCTTCTCTTATCCTCTGTTAAATCTATTCCCGTCAGAATCACCCCCCAGTATTCCACCCAAACTGCTCTTTTTTAGGTCACCAGTGATCTCCACATTGTTAAACCTGATGGTCAGTTATCAGTCGTCTCTTTCTTGATCTTTCAACACAGTAGATTATTTTCCTTAAAATATGACAGCTCCCACAACACCACATTCTTGTGGTTTACTTCCCACCTCTCTGCCTGCTCATCCCATCTCCTCAACCTGTCTGGCATGCAGTAGGTGCTCTATAAATATTTGATTACTGAATGAATGAAGAAATGGATATTGATTAAATGCCAAGTCACTATACTTTATATTAGAGACATTCAACAAGACACAGTACTTTCAGACTTGGAACTTCTAATCCAGTGAGATCCAGACAAATTAACTTGTGGTCATTGTGATTAGGGTGTATCATGGAAGTACTGAGGATTGTGAGTACGCAGAGGAGTTTGCAACCCAGACTTGGGGAGTCAGGGAAAGATAACATATAAACTGAGACTTCTGGTTTCCAGTACAGTTTGTAAGGAGCTTAGAAGGTGCCACTCTATCCTAACAACAAGTAAAAAGCTGAACAAGTTAAAAAAAAAACAACAGTTCTTAGAGTAGTCAGAGCTGTGAGGTCACAGGGCAAAACACTGCTCCCAAAATTGGAGAGACAGACAAGCAGATACAGAGAATTACAATGTATGGGTGCAGAAACCCAAGAGCAGAAACCTCAGAACCAGTGCTGTAGTAGGAAAACCTGAACTGTGGTTCATAATTCGCTGGAAGCTCAGTGTAGACACATCTGAGAGTTAAAAATTCCGGGGGACCCAGTCATCGGAGGGCCCCCACACTTTTGTGAATTTTACCCAGGAGCTCTGTTTTGTTCCCACAGTGAAATTATGAGAAAAATTTCCTAATGTTTCAGGAAGGGGGAAGGGGAAAGGAACTACAGTTGACCCTTGAACAACGTGGGAGTTAGGGACACCCACTTCCTTGCATCTGCTTATAACTTTCCCCACATAGTTATTATTTTTTTTCCCCCCACATAGTTATTAAGCAATAAAATAACAGGTAGTTAAGTACTTCAGCAGTTGGCCCTGTGGAACCCAAGCATAGCCAGCTCTTCATTTAGTTGGGTTCCAAATATAAGTGAACCCATGCTATTCAAACCCATGTTGTTTAATGGTCAATTATATTTTGAAGTACACCAGAGAGTTCTGTTGTTAACAAGGCCTGCCCTCAGGAGAAACTATTTTGTCAGAACTTAAACAACCCGGGGAAAGGGAAATAGCCAACTTCAGCCCTCTCTAGGCATTCCATCCCACTAAAAGGGGGGGGCGGTGATTAAAAGCATTGGTGAAGTTCACAGTCCAGGGACACAGACTTATCAAAAGACTGAGACCTAATCATAGGACTACAAAATACTTCTCTTCCCCCTCACACCTTACTGTATATTACTAAAGACCTATTTACCATAGTTCCTTTTACCCAATATGTTATGTTCACTTCTCAACAGAAATTTACTAAACAGCAGAAAACAGTTTGAAGTGACAACACAAGCATCAGAACCAGACCCAGATGTGGTAGGAATGTTGGAATTACCAGACCATGAATTTAAAACAACTATGATTAATATGGGCTGTAATGGAAAAAGTAGGCAACATGCAAGAATAGATGGGTAATGTAGGCAGAGTGAGAGGCATTCTAAGCAAGAATAATAAAAAAAAATGCTAGAGATCAAAAGCACTGTAACAGAATGAAGAGTGTCTTTGATGGGCTTATTAGTAGACCAGACACAGGTGAGAAGTCCCTGATCTTGAGAGTACATCTACAGAAATTCTGAAATGGAAAAGCAAAGGAAAATATACTGGAAGAAGAAAAAAAAGAAAAAACTAGAATAGAATGTCCAAGAACTGTGGGACAACTATAAAAGGTATAACGTACGTGCAATGGAAATATAAGGAGAGACGTTAACAAAAGCAATATTGAAAACAATAATGATTTAGAATTTCCCCAAATTAATGTCAAATACCAAACCACAGCTTCAGGAAGCTCAGAGAACACTAAGTAGAATAAATACCAAAAAAACAAGAACAAAAAAGCCAAGCTAGGCGTATCATATTCAAACTTCAGAATATCAAAAATAAAGTCTTGAAAGAAGCTAAAGGGGAAAAAACAAAACAAAGCCCACCTTACATATAGAGGATCAGAGATAAGAATTATATCTGACTCCTCCTCAGAAACCATACAAGCAGGGAGTGGGGTAACATATTTAAAGTGTTGCTGAGAGGAAAAAAGCCCTCTAGAATTCTGTACCCTGTGAAAATATCTTTCAAAAGTGGAAGAGAAATGAAGACTTTCCAGACAACAACAACAAAAAAAATTGAGGGAATTTGTCTCCAGTAGACCTGTCTTTCAAGAAATATTAAAAGAAGTTTTTCAGGGGGAAGGAAAATGATATAGTTCAGAAACTTGTAACTATGTAAAGAAAAAAGAGCTTTGGAAAATAAGTAAGTGAAGGTACAATAAAAACTTACTTTTTTATCTTAATTGATCTAACAGATGTTTGTTCAAAATGATAACAGCAATAATGTATTCAGTTATGTATGCTTTTTTGTACATATATGCTATGTGTAAGTGAAATGAGTGACAGCAATGATACAAAAGACAGGAGAGAGGAATTAGGAGTATTTTATTATGATAAGGTACTTGCACTACCCACGAAGCAGTATAGTATTATTTGAGACTGGACTTGGTTTAGTTGTAAATGTATATTGCAGACTCTAGGGCAAATGCTAAAAAAAGAAGTAAATTGATATGCTAAGAAAGGAAAGAAAAATGTAATCATGTAAAATGCTGAATTAAACCATTAAAGTCAAAAAGAGTGGAAGAGTAGGAACAAAGAGCAAGGGCAACAAGTTGAAAACAGTAACAACTATGGTAGATGTTAGTCCAACTATATCAATAATCACTGTAAACAGCGATGGTCTAAATACACCAGTTGAGAGACAGATATTGTCAGAATGGATCAAAAAACCAGACCCAACTATATGTTGTTTATAAGCAACTTACTTAAAATATAAAGATCCATGTAGATGAAAAGTAAAGGGATGGAGAAATATATGCCATGCTAACACTAATCAAGAGAAAGCAGGAGTAGCTATATTAGTTTCAGACAGAGCTGACTTCAGAGCAAGGAAAATTATCAGGGAGAAAGAGAGGCATTAGTAATGATAAGTAGTCAGTTCTCCAAGAAAACATAACAGTCTTTATCTTGTGTGCACCTAACAACAGGGCATCAAACTACGTGAGGCAACAACTGATAAAACTTCAAAGAGAAATAGATGGATCCACTATTGTAGTTGGAGACTTCAACACTCCTGTATAAGAGATGGACACATCCAGAGGCAGAAAATCAGTAAGGACATAGTTGAACACTACACCATCAATCAACTGACTATAATTGATCTATAGACCATTTCATCCAGCAACAGCAGAATACATGGAACATACATCTGGGCCATAAGCAGAGACCAGAAGGAGGATGAGTAGGAGTTACTCAGGAAATGAGAGAGAAAGAAGTATGACGGGCAGAGGACACAGAACATGGAAATGCTGAGACAAGAGAAACCATAATGTGTCCTGGGGGACTCAGAGGACTGTAGTTCAGAATGACTGAAGCATAGCATAAGACAGGAGTTGAAAGTGGTAACCAAGACCAGATCACAAAGGGATTGGAAGTCACCTTAAGGAGTTTGAGATTGATTTTAAGGGCGTTATGTCACGTTGAGCAGTTTTGGGCAGTGAGAAGAAAGAATGAGAAGTGGTTAAGATAGGAGAAGGTTATAAAAATTAGGAGATTTTTGTAACAATCTACACTGGAGATAATGGTGGTCTGGTCCAAGGTTGTGACAGAGGGGAAGTGAGAGTGAGCAGATCCCATAGTTACTTAGCAAGTAGAACCAACAGGATTTGGTGCAAGGAAAAGCGAAGAGTCATAGACGATGGCCTGGGTTTCTGGTGTGAAAAGTGTAGTTGATGAGCTTGAGCACACAAAGACAGGAAAAGCAGGTTTGAGTTGTGGTGGGGGAGATGCATGAAGTCCTTTTGTGCATGTCGTTTGAAATGGGACATCTAGGTGGTTACATTGAGTCTGGAATGGACTAGAGATCTAGGATGGAGAGAAAAATAGGTTTGGGAGTCCTCATCATGTAGATGGTACTTCAAGTGGATAAAGTCACCCAGGAAGCAGGTAGGAAGTGATGATAGAAGAAAGCCTAGGACAGATAGACTCTTCTGAAGAGCACCAGTATTCAAGGGAAGGCTAGAGGAAGGAGAGTGGGGAAAGGACACTGAAAGAGAGAAATTAGAGATGCAAGAGAATTTAGCATCATGAAAGCCAAAGAAATGGAATATACCACAAAGAGAATGTCACTAGCGTCCTATACTGCCAAGAAGTCCATAAAATGAGGATGAAGTGTTCATAGGTTCTACTAAGAAGAGAGTCCTTAGTGAGCTCTCTTGAGAACAGATTTGGTGCAGTGTTGGGGGTAGAAGGTCATGTTTTGAGGAGTGATGGAGAGGTGAGGAGGTATAGACAGCCCTTTCACAAAAGAGACAAGAAAAAGAATAGTAGCTGGGGGAAGGGCTGTGTGAGGAAAATGAGGTTTATTTTATGTTTCTTCTCATTCCAGGAGACAGCATATCTAGGTACAGATGGCCAGGAGCCAGCAGGGTGTGAGAATTTGATAATTTGGGTGAAAGAGGGACAATCAGTGGGTCCTTAGAGAGGTGAAAGGAGATAGGATGCTGGACAGAGGTGACAAGAAACCACATGGACAGGAGGAGGCAGTCACTTGTTTCATTGATACAAGTCAGAAGAAAGATGTGTATAGGTGTAGGTAAATGGCATGGTTTGGTAGCAGTAAGCTGAGGGGTTTCTTTTGAGGTGGCTTTTGATTTCTCAGAAGTGAAATCATATGTTAAAAGTAAGGTGGGAGGGCCGGGCTGGTGGTGCACTCGGTAGAGTGCGGCGCTTGGGAGTGCGGTGGCACTCCCGCCGAGAGTTCGGATCCCATATAGAGACTGGTCCACTCAACCAGTGCGGGCGCGACACTGAGGGTTGTGATCCCGTTGCCGGTCGCGGTACGGGCGCAACACTGAGGGTTGCAATCCCTTACCGGTCACGAAAAAAGACAAAAAGGAAAGAAAAAAAAAAAGTAAGGTGGGAGGTGATAGAGACCATGGTTTCAGAATAGACAAGGTTTAAAATACCCACGGTGGAGAAATGGAAGGAGAGCTGGCTAAGGAAACATAATGATCACCATGGTTCATTGAGACCCCAGTGAGATTAGTAGCTTTGAGTTTATAATGACAACTATCTCCCCACATGGAGGATTTTCTCCAGTAGTGCTTCATGGTACAGGTGTAGGCATGGCAAAGATAATTTTTAAAATAAGCTTTTTAATTTCAGAATAATTTTAGATTTATACCCCTCACCCAGTTTTCCCTCTTGTTAACTTCTTTGATCATCATGGTACATTTGTCAAAACTAAGAAACTGACATCGGTACATTATTGTTAACTAAACTATAGACTTTACTGGACTTCACTCATTTTCCCACTAATGTCCTTTTTCTGTTCCCGGATCCAATCCAGTTGCATTTAGTCATCATGTCTCCTTATTCTCCTCTGGTATGTGACAACAATTTCTCTGTCATTTCTTGTTTTTCTTGACTTTGACAGTTTTAAAGAGTTCTGGTCATGTACTTTGCAGAATGTCCCTCATCTGGATTCTTTTGATGTTTCCCCTCAAGATTAAACGGGTTTAGGGGTTATTGGGAAGAACAACACAGATGTGGTTCCCTCTTGCTTTTATGTACCCTTCCCACATCTCTCTCCTCACCATTGAGACACACACACGTGCTCACACATGTGCACACTCACACTTACTTATATACAGTTGTCCCCCTTTATCTGCGGTTCCAGTTACTCGTCAACTGCAGTTTGAGAATAGGTGAGTACACCATAGTAGAATAAGAAATTTTGAGAAAGAGAGAGAAGAAAAGACCACATCCACATAACTTTTATTTCAGTATGTTGTTATACTTGATTTATTTTATTATTAGTTATTGTTGTTAATCTCTTACTGTGCCTACTTTATAAATTAAACTTTATCATAGCTATTATGTATCAAAAAAACCAGTATATAAAGGGCAGTAGTATACATAGTTTCAGGCATCCACTGGGGGTCTTGGAACGTATCCCCCATGGATAAGGGGGGACTACTTTATTAATTTATCTGGCTAAATCGTTTGAGAGTTCGTTGCAGACTTCATGACACTTTATGCCTAAATATTTCAGCATGTGTCTCCTAAGACCAAAGGTATTTTTTCCACAAAACAAGACAGCTTTCATATTTAGGAAATTGAACATCAATACAACGCCATTGTCTAATAATAGTCCATATTCAAATTTCCCCAGTAATGTCTTTTGTAGCTATTTTTTCTCCCCTGGGATCCAGAATTCAACAAAAGGCCACACGTTGCATTTAGTTGTGGAGGTAGTTTTTGTGCAGAATTTCCCTCAATTTTTACTTGTGTGATTGTTTCATGATTAGACTCAGATTAAACATTTTGGCAGGAAAACAGCACTAGTGATGTTTATCTTTCTCAGTGCCTTACATCAGGAGGGCACGATGTCACTGTCCCACTGTTAGTGATGCTACTTTGCTTACTTGGTTAAGGTGACTTCTAGGTTTTTGCATTGTAAAGATACATTTTCTTCTTTGCAGTTAATAACCTTTGGGGTCATATTTTGAGAATGTGTGGCTATTCTTTTCCCTATCAGTCTTTCACCCAGGGGTTTTAGAATCTCCTGATAATTCTTCTTTGAATTAATTATTATTTTGGTAGTTGCAAAAATGGTGATTTTTAAAATTCTGTGATTTCTTCTCCATTTATTACTTGGCATTCTGTATGATAACTCTGAGGGCCATTGAGCAGTAATAATTGTCACAAAGATAGATTTTGCTTTGCTCCCAAAAAGATGAGTTTCCAAAAAATTATGTAATAACTGATGTATATTTCCATAGGAAAATTTCAGAGGTGTATTTCCATAGTAAGAAAAAGCCCTGTAGCCTTATAAAAAATATATTTAAGAAAAGATATCTTTTAATGTATTTAATGGTTAAAAAACCTTTTAATAAAACGTAAACAATCATAAGCAATTGATAGCATACAATACTAAAAACACAGTATTGTGCATATTATAAACAGGTGGTAAAGATAAGTCTTTTCTTGCTGAAGGATTATTTCAGACTATTTTTTGTGTAACCAAAAATGAATTTTAAATCTTCTGACATGTTTGGAATATGGGTGCTGACATCACAGGTGTTTAATTTTATCTTCAAAGCCGTGTTCAGGTTACTAGCCCTTTGGGCATCTATTTTCTCATTTGTTTGTTGAAGAGTTGGACAGATGATAAAATCCTTGAAATATGTAGTGTTGGATGGTTAAAACATTTATTATTTTAGTTAGGCTTCCTACTCCCTTTGGGTAAAGAGGGTATCATCCTATTGCTTTGTTTACACTCACCGGAATAAAAGCAGTAAGAAAGAAGTCAAGGGGAATAGGAGAAAGGAAAACAAAATATGGTCAAAAACCATGAAGCATGAAAATAGGTTATGGTAGGACTCAGTTTCCCTTTGAGGAGAATATGCTATTGGAATCTCTTCTTTTTTCTACTCAAGGAGCTTTTCTAATAAAGACTTCCCATGACAAACAAAATTAAAGATATCTTCATAATTTTGGAAGAGGAGTTTAATAACTCACTAGCTCAAGGTTCTTTCCTGTTCAGTCCCTCAACTGCTCCCAGCTGGATCCTCACCAGAACTGCTCCTCTGAAAATAGACAAGGAAGACAAGATCAGTTTCTACTCTTAGGTACCTCAGGAAAATTTATTCTGCATTATTCCATATTTCAGCTGCCTCTTTAGCTTCTGTGCTCTAGAAGGACTAGAAAACTGGCTGTCTACTTATCACTAATTTTTTATTAAATAGCCAAGGCATTTTGTACCTGAGCTGGTACAAAATGGTCCCTGTGAAGAATGACATAGTGGGAGAGAGAGGAAAGGACTGGAATATTCCACTGGGTGATCATGTACTTTAGGAGAAAATCCAAGGAAGAAAAGTTCATTGCACCTTTTTGTTTTAATAAAAAAAATTTCCATTTAACTACACAGAGTCTCTTACAAAGTGTGAGCCATCTGTCACCAAGAGTGAGTGGCAAAAGAAGCTGACTCCGGAGCAGTTCCATGTCACGAGAGAAAAAGGAACTGAGCCGGTAAGCTGTGTACAGTCTACTGATTAGGTAAGATTAGGGGTGTGGGGGATGGGAATAGATCCGTCTACAAAACCTCACTCATTGGGCTGGCCGGTTAGCTCACTTGGTTAGATAGAGCATGGTGCTGATAATACCAAAGTCAAGGGTTCGGATTCCCAGACCCGCCAGACACCAAGAAAACCCCCAAACCTAGCTCGTCATTGTCTACCGCACAAATCTGCCTCTCCTCCATCACTCCCCTTCTTGGAACATGAAAATCCAAGTCGTAGAAACCTGAAACCTTCCCCTAGACACATCGCTCTCTGGCCTCATGGCCTGTTGGTCTGTTCTGCCTCCGCACTAACCCCATATCATGTCACTCCCCTCCACTGCTCTTGCCTGGTGCTGGCAGGCTACTGTCATCCCTCATTGTGTGTCCACAGCCTCTACCTGTTCATGCACAGCCCTTCTTGCTCCTCACCAAGCCATTCTCCATGCTGCAGCCAAAGAAGTTTTTCCAGAGCCCAAATCTGACCACAGTTCTCCCCAGCTCAGAATCCTGCAGTGGCTTCCCACTGCTTTCAAGGAAAAAGAAAAGGATGCAGTGGCTGATAAGGTCCAGAAGGCTCTGACCCTTGCCTCCCATCCCATCCTCAAATCCAGCCATTTTTCCTCTTGATCTGTGCCCTTTGGCTCTCACATACCCTGGGCTGCCTTCCCTTTTACTGCCCTGTTCGTTCTCCTCTCTCATCACGCCCCCCCCCCCCCCCCCCCCCCCCCACCCC
>NW_007730712.1:158206-184657 GCF_000696425.1 Galeopterus variegatus
CCCCCCCCCCCCCCCCCCCCCCAATTCATTCAGACCTACCTGTTAGCTCTCAGCCCAAATCTCACTTCCAGTCCCAAGCTGGGTTTGCTTTCAACGATCCTTTTCCTTCACAGCATTTGCTCTTGGTGTGTTCCTAGCAGCTCACATTGGCTTGGCTGTAGTAGGCACTGAAAAAATAAATGTGAGCATTGAGTGCCTGTGGGTTGAGAGGTGGAAACATTATTTGAACTGCACTCAACAATCTCAGCTTTCCTTCATTTCCTGTGGAACTTCCCTCAGTGGTTTTTCATAACACCATTTTTTTTACAGTGCTGTGTTTCTTTATAAATGGTCTGTCTTAGACCCAAATATAGCTACTGGAATTTAGCTGTTGAACTTTGTGATTAGATATTTTCACTTGTGAAGCACATCCCACAGAGTGGGCCATAATAATAGCACAGTTGTTTTGCAGTGTTGTAGTGTGTTTACATTACTACTTTGTCAATACCTGCAAAATTCAGGTATCTATCCATGTGCATGTGGTCTTATAATTATGGTCTCATTCTCAGTTTCTCTGATGCTAAAGTCATCACAGGCCAGCAGATCCTGAGAGATTCTCCTGAAACGCTGGTATTTTTTTATAACTTCCTGTGGGCGGGATTTTAATAAATCCTTCATTGGGAAAGACTGCATTAGCCATTATTGTAGATAGCACAAGGGAGCTGCACATGACACTCTGCGAGCAGCTGTGTGTATTCCCAGAACATTCTAAGCCAGCCCTAATGCTCAGGTGCCGAGCCAGGCAGGGCTTGGTGTATATACTAAGCCTGGATAGGAGCTGCCAGATGTTTAAGAGAATAAATTTGTGGGCTTCTCAAACAGATGGTGTTATATACTCTGTGCATTTGGCCATTTTACAAAATGAGCATCATCCATTATTTTAACTAATGTCATAAGTACCTTACAGTTGATCCATTTCCACATTTAACTTTTTAGCATATTGCAGAACTGTAAGCCTTAGTTAGCTTCATTAGGCTAAGGAAAGAGAAATAAAACATCAAAGCCTTCTATTCGGTGACTCCAAGTTGAAATTCAGTTACACATGTTTTTTATTGGGCAGCAGTAATGTGGTAGCACTCTGCTTGACCAGCAAAAAAATATGCAGCCTGGTTGAACAGTAACTAAAACTCAAGTATCAATAGAACGGAGGTTTTATGCAGGTCCTTCTCTGTCTGCTGTCCAGATCCACTCTCCCCAGGCTTTCCCCTGCCCTGAGTTCTGGGGAGAGTGACTCACCCTCTTGCCCTCTGGCTACTGATTAATTTAGCCAGTGGGAGAAGCCAGCGAGATCAGAGGGTAGGAGAGAGAAATCCCTGGGATCCAGAGTTCTCTCTGGGGCTGCAGGTTGGCAGTGGCTGTGTTCCTCCACCGCAGGTGGCAGCTCCTGCTGGCAGCCTTCACCTACATCTGCAGCCTCACTGGGTTCCAGGGCCAACTGCCCCCTTCCATTGTCCCACAGGCCTAGTGGGGCTTGTGTCTTCTCACAGTCTACTAGCTTCCCCCTCCATTATTGGTTTCCATTGGCCCTGTCCCCACCTTTGTAAATAATCTCATTTGAAATCATCCGCCATCATCCGTTTGCAGCAGATATGCTGTATTGACCAGATCAGAGAAAGGAGAACCGCCATTGGTCTAAGCGGACCTTGAAATCCCAGGGGGTGACTTAAACGTTTGTCATTCTGTTTCTGACCCTGGCCCTGGCCCTGTACAGGCAGTCATTTCAGTTTTCTCTTGTCAGCCATTCTTGAATCTCTCCTCTTTTTATTTCTACTGCTCTGGCTATCCAGGCCCGCATCAGTGCCTGACTATCCGATTGTTCTTTGCCTCAAGGTCTTCTCACCCCAGCTACAGTCCATTTTTCACCTGGATGTCAAGTGATCTTTCCAAAAGCCAACTCTGATCGTGTGCACACCAGTTTATGAGCTTCTGATGGCTTCCCATTTTCAGCAGGACAGTGTCAGCTCTTGAGCATGGTATCATCGGAACCCTGTGTGATCAGACCTCTCTCTCCTGCCTTTCCAGCATCATCCTTCTTGTGCTTCTTGCCCTCTTCTGTCACATGGGCCTTGCCCACACCCTTCTGCCTGTCTCAGATACTCCTCCATGCCTTCATCTGATGAACTCTTACTACTCCTTCAAAACTCAGCTTAGTGTTTTGCCATTTTTCTATAATAAACATCAATCAGATGTGTAATTAAAAATAATAATAAAAGGTTAAGAAAAAAAAGAACCCCTCCCCCTTGATTTCAGACAATATCTGGTGCAGAAAGCCTTGCTAGAAATTCCCCTCACATGAAGGGTGCCAGTGCTGTCCATGTGTCTCTGTCATAGCTGTCATCACGTGGTGTAGCTGTCAGCTCATGTGTCTGTTCCTGCCTAGGTAGCAAATTCTTTTGAGTGCAGGAACTGTGGGTTGGTTTTTTTTTTTTTTTTTCCCCATATCTGCAACAATAGCACCCAGCCCAGCACTCAGTATGAATAAGATTATCGAGTAAATACTAAATTGAACAAATGAGATAGAAACTGAATTTGGACCTAAATAAGAGACAGGACTTGGATACTGGGGAGGGAGGAAGGAAGCATCAGGAAGTCAGGCAAGGAGGCAGTGAAAAGAGGTCATTTCATAAAATATGTTGGCTAAGGATTCCTTTTTGCTTGAATTATTTATTTTTATTTACTGGGACAGCAGTTCTCTGTGACTTCCTCTGTCCAACTGTCCCCTACAGTGACAAAATTTTATTTTGAATCTTGTCAGGCTGCCTGGATCTGTATTAGTCCGTTTTGTTGCTTATAACAGAAATATCTGAAACTAGGTAATTTGCAAAGAAACAATATTTATTGCTTGCAGTTTCAGAGGGTGGGAAGTCCAAAGTGCAGGGAACACATCGGGTGAGGGCTTTCTTTGGTGGCGACTTCAGCGATGCAGGGTATCACATTGCGAGAAAGGAGAGAGAGAGAGAGAGAGTGTTTCTCATGAGCTCTTCTTTTAAAGCCATCAGAACCATGCCCATGACCAAACATTGACAGATTAATTTCATCCACAAGGAGGAAGCAGTCCTCACATTCTAATAAACTCTTTAAGACCCCACCTTTCAATTACCATAATAGGATTTCCCACCCTCTTAACCCTGTCAGTGAGGATCAAGCTTCTAATACATAAAAGTTGGGGGACACAATTGTATCTGTATCAGGATCCTGTGAATAGGACTTTCTAGATCAGCCTTGGGACTGGCTGCCCTTCTGCATGTGTGTGTCATCAGCCCAGCTGGGAGGAATGTGAAACCTCCTCTTCACCATTAGTGTCAGCAGTGTTGTGAGTAGGAATTCAAGGGGAGCGGCCATAAAAGACCAGCTCACTACTCTTTGGATTTCTGCAGCTACATTTAGGGTTTTTAAAGACAGAAAACATTACGGTAGGCTCAGTAGGTTAATTTGAAATCGTCCATTATGCAGCTCACTGAAAATGTGCTGTTCATACTACTGCAAGGAATTTGTATATTTGACCTGCGGATTTTTTGAGCTGGGAAGTCTGGGGAGAGCAGAGGAGTCCAGCTTATTTCGTGAGTCAGCTCCTCTTCCATCCCATAAAATGGGGTAGTACTTGCCACCAGGTACTGCGATGGTGGATATTCCCACCTACCTTGTGCAGCAGTTTCTTTTCCTTTTTCTTTAATTTTTCTCGATAGAGGAGATGACAAAAGGGATTTGACAAAAGTGGCCTTTCTTTAAAAACAAAAACCAATGAGGTCCAGTTTGCAAAACACCATTTAAAAAAAATATTGACTCGGCTCACTCATTGCCTTAAATTCCCTTGTGTTCCTGGAAATACCTTTAAAAATTTGCAAACTCTTTAAGCCACAGTGAACGTGTTAATTTCATTTAAGTAGTAACCTAGGCACTTGGGAAATTTAGACCACGTGAAGTATATTAAAGGCACAGTCCCTGATCTCACTGACCTATGTTTTTGTGTATTTATATTCCATCTTTGATTGAAGATGTCAAAGTGTTTTAGACAATAGACTAGATTCTTGTGTTATTAACTCTTTTGAAATGGAGACCAAAATCTTACACAATCACAGAGGAACAAGAGTCTGTTCTCTCGCTTTTTCACGGACTTTGATGTTCTTGGATGAAAGGTGCTATATAAATACAAAGCATTATTAATGTCATAATTTGAATATTTGGCACAGTGAAGGCTGGGCTGTACATAAGCCTGCAGGCTGCTGCTTTGGGTTCATTGTAATTTTCTCTCTGGTGATATTTGCACTTTGTCAAATTAGTACAGAAATTCCTTGATTTCGGGACTTATCCCAGATTTAAATCTGCTATATCAACTCCTGCTGGTGGTATGAGAAACCTGAACATGACGCATCTAATTTTCTTTCAGCCTTTCAGTGGGATCTACCTGAATAACAAGGAGTCAGGAATGTATCATTGTGTGTGCTGTGATAGCCCACTCTTCAGGTAAGATAAAGAATCAAAAGCTACTGACGGAGAACAAACCTTAATATTCATACAGCTTTATCTCATTTGAGGGCTTGGATAAATAAACACCCATAATACCCATGTTGTTTTTCATTGCCCTTCTTTTTTAGCATTGTTGCTATAAGGAGAGCTATTCATATGGGATATTTGCCTGTCTTGATTTTTTTCTAGCATTTAGAGCAGTTAGCAAGACTTAGCTTATATTCTTCTGTGAAATAGGCCCTGAGAAATAGCAGAGAAAGAAATCTTGATGGGCACCTTACTGTAAACCTATTAGAATTTTTTAGAGGAAAAGTATTGAAAGAAATCTAAACCATAATAGTATCTGCTTGGCCATGTGATTAAAACTGTCTTTCTCCCAGGGAAGATGGGTTTATAATTTAATTTAGGAAATGTAGAATCTTATGAGGATAGATTCCCACAATGCTTAACAGTAGTGAATACCATGCCCTCCTCTATGGAGCTAAAAGTAAATTGTCCCTAGATTTCAAAGCCTTTTAAGTCAATAAGGATCTGAAATCTCTCAACAAAGGCTTTTTTGTTTAGACATCAGGAAACAGTCTAAAAAAAGTAGATTCGATGAAGAAGAAAGGAAAATATCTTTGAAGTCCTGTTTTTCAGAACTTCAAAGATGTTTTCCTTTCTTTTGCATCAACCCTAAATTGGTTTAGAATAAAATATAAATCAAGCCAGCTCTGTGAATCTTCCATTAGGCAGTGCTTCCTTACATCCTTTGGGCTTTGAGTAGACTGTGCTTGCTTGGCTGCTGGTTACTAATGGGGGCTGCATTAGGGAAGCCAGACTCTCCTGCAAGGATGAGGAGCAATTCTGATTGATTTCCCTTCATGCTCACTCGAGGGCAGGCCTTTGCGCAGGTGCAATCATGTCATCAGTGGCTGGTGAAGACAGATCTAAGATGTAGTCGGCCTGGGGTGGCATGGGGGAAACTAGAAGGGGGTTAATTTTTACACAGTAAAATATGGGACTCCTATTTCTGAGACATTAGTTCTTTCTTGACCTTTGGTTCTGTTAAAGAAGAGAAGGAGGATCTCGAGATGGCCAGTGTGCCTCAGCCAAAGAACCATGTTGTCAAAGTGTAAAAGACTGCCTTGTTATGGTGGAGTCTCTACACAATGTTCTGTCTCTGTCTTTGGACTCTGAAGACGGAGGAGAAGTCACCCTTGTAACAGCACTCTCCTAAGTGCTAGTCTTCATTCTTTGACTTTGTTCTTCCAGTGCCTGCATCTGTAAAGAGCAGCCCTTCTTACTGCTCAGTGCCCACCGTCCTGTCACCATGCCGGCTGTCATAGAATCGCAGAATGTTAGAGAGGGACCTGACAGACCAGAGCGAAAGCTCCATCCAATAGAACTTTCTGTGATGATAGGAATGTTCTGTATCTGTGTTGGCCACTATGTAGCCACTAATTACATGTAGCTATTGAGCACTCCAAATGTGGCTACTGTGGCTGACAGGTGAATTTTAAATTTTATCTAATTTTAATTAATTTAAAGTTAAAAGACCACATGTGGCCAGTGGCTACTGATTAGCACAATGTTAGTTTAAATTAAGGAAGTTAAGTGACCAGCCCCAAGTCACTGAGGTAGTGAGACAGCCAAGACTAATAGGAAAACCAGCCGATGCTCTAAAAGCCCATTTACCAAGTGGCCAGTTTACCGAACTGCCAATCCACCAACTCTTGTTTCTTTTTAACCATTTTGTTTGAGTTGAAAAATTTCTGTTTTCTTTTCTTAAGGACTTTTGAATTTGTTTCTGTTCTGTTTTTCTGTTGCTGCTGCTGTGATGGAGAGAAATAAGAATATTCATAAGAATCATTTATATTCCAGAATATACTCTTATTAAAGATGATTCATTTACAGTAGAAAAGGCAGTATAGCAGAGTGGTTCAGGCTGTCTAGGTTATACATCCTGGCTCCATTGCTGTGTGACCTTGGGCAGATTTCTTAACCTCTCTTGCCTTGATTTCCTTCCAGGTAAAATGAGGACAGTGACACCTAATTCACATAAGATTGTTGGGAGGATTACCTGAGTTATGAGCAAATACATGTAAAAGCACCAGAGCAATGCCTGACATGCCTGACACATGCCAGGCACTTAACCCAAGTTAGCAATGATATGTTCTTAGAGATAGATCCTTCTTAGGGCTGTATACCTGAATGTAAATTTGATAATGAGGACTTCTGGAGAATATATTCTAATTCATGAGAAGATATAGATGGAGACTGTATTCCTGAGTGTTCTTCCCATTCAGGAGGATAATCTTGGGAATATATTCTTTGTTTTGCCTCTCATTTTACCTCTCTCTCTCTGTTTCCAGTCTCCAGCCTCTATATTCCTGCTATAGAGGTACAGAAAAAATAATCCCTTAAAATGCTTGTATAGAGTTGAAATGAAGATTTGGTTTACCAAAACTAAATAGTTAAAAAGTAAATGCAGGGATCACTGCCTCTTGGTTCCCTTCGCCAGCCGGGCTGCTCTGCACATGCATGCGGACTTTCTTTTATGTTGTGCCCACCTCCTGCGATTTTCCCACCCCCATTGTATGCTGACTTAAGTTCTATTTATTCCTGGAGTACAGATTTCTCCATGAATCCTACTCTGATAACACACAGTAAGTTTGTTTTTTTGGCTTCAAATTCCTGTTAATTTGTTAGTACCACATAATTTTGGACTTAATTGTCCTCCTATTGGCTCAAACATTTGATTTAATTGAAGAGATAAAACTGATGAGTTCCTTGAGTTCCTTGGCCGTCTTATACTTGTACATACCTCATGGAGGTTGTTATGGGTTAATCGTGTCCCCCTAAAAGATATGTTGAAATCCTAATCTCCGGAACCTATGAATGTGTCTTTATTTGGAAAAAGCGTTGTTGCAGATATAATTAGTTAAGATAAGGTCACAACAGTTAGTAGCATGTCAGAGTTCTAGTGGGGGGGGGGAATATCATACTAGAGTAGGGTGGGCCCTTAATCCGATATCACTGGTGTAGTAAAAAGAGGAGAAGGCTCACAGAGAGGAGAAGATGCACAGAGAGGAGAAGGCCACGTGAAGACAGAGGCAGAGATTGGTGTTATGCAGCTACAAGCCAAAGATTGCTGGCAACCTCCGGAAGATGGGAAGAGGCAAAGAGAGATTCCCTAGACCCTTTCAGAGGGAGCATGACCTTGTGGATACCTTGATTTTGGACTTCTAGCCTCCACAACTGAGAGAGAGTACCACCCACTTTGTGGTAATTTGTTACAGCCGCTCTTGGAAACTAATACAGAGATGCACGATAAGTACTTCTTGATTGATTGGTTAATAATGTCTGCCCTAGTGCTTAGCAGCAGTAGCAATATTGGGACTATCAAAAGAAGTTATGGTTGTGAAATCACTATGGAAATGTAAGGGAAGTAGCTACAACTTCTTGAGCTAGTGTATGCCAGACACTGGGCTCCAGTACTTTGCAAACAATCCTCACACTCCAATGAAGAGCTATCAATACCCATTTAACAGATAGGAAAGGCTTAGCATCTTTAAGTGACTTGCTCAGGGCCACACCTCCAGCAAGTGAACACGCAGGAGCCCTTGTGGTGCACTCCTCCTCAGACAGGGGGCACTCCTGCAGCGGGAGAGTCTCTGAGCATGCACAGGCCCTGTGCCCACGCTCTCCACCCGCAGCATTCTTTACCCGGACCTCTCAGCAGCCCTCAGCGGTGATGTTATATTCTCCCTTCACATAAGAAAACTGAGACTTAGGAAGGTTAAATAATTTGCCCAGGGCTCTGCCGTTAATAGATAGCCAGCCAGAATGTGAACCCATGGCTCTCGGATTCCGAAGTCCACACACTTTCTTATCCTAGTTTCCATAAG
Source organism: Galeopterus variegatus (assembly GCF_000696425.1). NCBI lineage: Eukaryota > Metazoa > Chordata > Mammalia > Dermoptera > Cynocephalidae > Galeopterus > Galeopterus variegatus. Next base: position 166,603 of record NW_007730712.1, read on the forward strand.
CCTCTTGGGCAACACTGTAACTAGGCAGCATCACCTTCTGGTGCCAGCTTTTAGAATCACAGGCATAGGTCACCGGGGCATAGCCAACCTCTAAGGGGTGTGTGCTCTGCCAGTTTAACCCCTGAGCCCCTTTCCAGAGCCTAGTTCCCAGCCACATCTGCCACTTAACCCCAGTCCCCTTCATGTGCCTGTAGTCACTGGAATGAATATGGTGCACGTTCTCAGAGATCTTTAATTAAGGTATCCGGGTCGAGAAGACTTTGAAGAATATTATTAGTCTTTTAGGGATTCCAGACTAGTTTCCTTAACCTTGGAATTAAGTGACATTGTCGTCTTCTTCCCATCCTGCTTCTTTCCACCTTTCTTCTAAACCCATAAGCTGATTTTGGAACTGTTTATTAAAATCTACTGTGGGGTCACATATTTCATGGTCATAAATCTTTCTAAAATAGAAGGAAACAGAGCCTTGTTCATTTTATACATAACATTCTGATGTCCTGCATATCACAAGTCACTAAGTAATATTGTTTAAAAACCTTTTGTGTGCTGCATTCCCTCAAGTGAATGGAAATTCTTAAGAGATTAGGGATGTCAGTTATCACTAGGTTCTTCTACTGTTGGTTTGGGGACTGTGGAATTTTCAGAAACGAAGGAAAAACAAAGTGAATAAACACATAAAACTAAGCAAAAGAAAACCTCTTAGTGTATATGATCCAGAATGGCTTCAGTTTTTCAAGGGTGAGCCTTATAATCTGCTAACCATTTAAATATGTATTTGGGAATTTCTAATTGGCCTTAATATTTAGGTCCCCAGTCATGTATGCTGAGCCAGCCTCTTATATTACATGGTAAAATCTCCAGATTCTACTAATTGCATCAATAAAGGTTGATTGTTTCCCATAAAATATTTTAATGACTTTTTATTAGTCTTAGATTCATTCATGTAAAAATTTTTATTATGTTGATAATCCTCCATCGAAATTCTTTAATGATCACTAGTTTATGTATAGTTTGTGATTAAAAGATACTTGTGACGTTTTTCCCTGAGCAGATGAATATTCTTGAGCCCTTGAAGGAGGGTTGCAAAGAACCTAACCTAAATGTGCCGACACTTCTGTTGGACCCACAGTTGCTTACAGATACATTTCATAGGTATCTGTTATTAATAATGATATTAAAACTAATAGCTACTGACTTATGTACTTTGTGTTAGTCACTATGTGAAATGCACTATATGCAGAAAGTAAGGTAATCATGCCATTGCTCTTTTACAGACTCAGACACTGTGGTTTCAAAAGATGAAATAACTTGCCAAGGTCATACAGATGTAGCAGACAGATCCTGGATTCACACCAAATCTTTCAGGAGTCAAAGCTCTTACTCCTAATGGTTATACCCATGGTTCTCAAAGCAAAGTCTGAGGACCTTGAGGGTTCCTGGGGCCTTTCTAGGATGAGGTCCTCCCTTTTCCAACCACATATCTGCTCCAGGCCACCTCTTCCTATACTTCAATCAAAACAACATTGCAACAGATTGATTGCAGAGGCACATGTGACGATTCAGTTGTCTTTTTTTTTAAGCCAGACATTAAAGAGTTTTGCAAAATTGTACAACTGTGCAACTCTTCTAACTAAATGTTTGCTTCCTTTTGGAAAATATAATTATTTGTCACAAAAATGTGAACAAAATGAATTTATTATTTTTAAAAATTTAATGCATACATAGTTATTAAGTTCTCAGTTATCATTTCTAATTTTTAAAATATTGATGTACTTAAACAAAAACTCTCAGGGATCCTCAATAATTTGGGGGTACAGAGGAGTCCTGGGACCAGAATGTTTGAGAATCTGTGTATTACACAGTACTGGTTCTGCTGGGGTTTGTGCTCTCAATTGAGCTTCCTTTGTGAAATCTAGGGATTTCATTCTTTGCCACTTTTTTCTTCTTTGCTTAGTTTTTGCTGGGTTTAACATTCAGTTCTTCTCTTTCTTCCTTAGATAGAGCATCTCCCTGCCATTTAAACATTTTTTAAAAAGTCTTTTCCTAGTGCTATTTCAGGGCGCTTCCCCATCAGAGCACTTAGAGAGTGAGTCTTTGGTTGGTAGCTGTGCTTCTTGTCCTCCTCTTCCTCTGGCCAGCTCATCTGGCCCACTCCAGTCTTCAGCACCATCTGTACCTGGGAGACTTCCTGGAGGGTCAGGCTCCACTGCAGTGATCAGTGCTGAGGCTTATTTACTAAATCATCATAGTGAGCGTTCATGAGCACTTACCATGTGCCTGGCACTGCTAAGCTTCACACTACGCTCTGCAGAGTATCCCCTTAAGTCCTCAAAATAGCTCTGTGGGGTAGATATTATTACCCCCATTTTACAGGTGAGAAAACTGAGTCTTCAAGAGGTTATGTAGCTTGCCTAATTTCACACAGCCATGAAATGGCAGGGGCAGTTTTGGAATCCCTGCAGGTAGTCAGCCTTCTGTGTTTAGATAACCCAAAGTTCCCATTACTAAATGAAAATATGTTTCAACAGGTCTTACATTTCTCTGATGATCCAAGAGCATGATGACCTCCTTTGACCACTTTATTTTGTTTAGATCTCTCCCATTTCTACATTTTGAACACCAGGATTTGATCTGTGTTTCCTAATATGCAAACAGAGTTTGCAAAGCCCCTAGTGTTTTTAGATCCTTGTTGGACATCAAGAAAGAAGCCTTTATCATCAAAGGAACAAGAAACCTTTCACTGCAACGAGACAATGTCTTTAATAGCGAAGGTGCCGTGAGACAGATTCCTGTGCAGCCGACTGTGCACATAACTGGGCTTGGGATCTAGGAGAGGAGAGGAAGAAGCAGCTCCTCTTCCCTGGAAAAATGAGTAGGGGTGTAAAATGCTCTTGGTATATTCACAAATGTCTTTAATAGTATGGTGAATGTCTCCTACAGTTCTGAGAAAAAGTACTGCTCTGGCACTGGATGGCCTTCGTTTTCTGAGGCTCACGGAACTTGTGGCTTGGATGAGAGTCACACAGGGATCCTGAGGCGTCTGGACACCTCGTCGGGATCAGCTCGCACAGAGGTTGTCTGCAAACAGGTGGGTGTTTCGTTTGTTTGGTTTTCCCTGATGCTGCCCCAAGTGCCATGAAGAGCTCTCTTGTCCTTGGCATGTCTGGTGCTCTTCTGTGTGGGTACACTTCTTCCTTTCTCCCATCATTCCGGGTATTGCAGATGAGAGAAGAAGGCTCTCTGAGCCTCTCAAGTGGCCTTTCCTGGTTCTAGCCTTCCACAGGGATGGAGACAAGGCAGGATCTGAAGGGAAGAGTTGGCCCTTCATCTTCTTTTGAGCAGGGACAGGCAGCAGGAAGGCCCGGAGTGGTCAGAGTCTCTGCTTTCCTTTTCCACGCTGTAGGGTGTCACCAACAGGCAGAGCGATTCTGCAGGTGACATGAGAGCAATACTGCAGGTAACATCAGTACTGTTACTTCTGTGAGCCTGGTGGGAGAGAGTGGCTTAAATACAGACAGCCAATTCATTTTGATATCCCCGATGCTAACATTTTCTAACTCACGGGTTTTATAAAACCAGGGGCAAGGCAGATAAAGGTAGTGTAGTTTTGCCTGAAGTAAAAATCATAGTAATACACTGGCTACAACCACATTATTCAGTACTTACCCAAGAATTGTGTTAATGCTTTACATGCATTATGTCAAATAATTATCACAACAGCTCTTATTATGTAGGTATAATTATTATCTCCATTTTATAGATGAGTAAATCAAGGCCTAAATTTAATAACTTGCTCGCATTTTCACTGATAAAGTAGAGCTCTTTACCACCACTGTGCTCTGCATTCTTTCATTTAATCAAATTCTGACAGGATAGACTTTTCTCCCCCCATACAGGTCGAATTCTGGAGGGGGTGACGATGTGGGGGTTTGTTTGTCTGGTTTTACATAACAAGCTTTGTTTTGGCTGAGAAATGACCGAGGCCTCTCTCCTTTGCAGTGTGAAGCTCATCTTGGCCATGTGTTTCCTGATGGACCTGGGCCCAATGGTCAGAGGTTCTGTATCAACAGTGTGGCACTGAAGTTCAAACCAAGCAAACTCTGACCATCTCCAAGAGTCTCCTTCCCTGGCCACTCCTTCATTGACATCCTTGATTTTCATAATTCATATGAATGACTTGATTTATTGACTATAGATCTAGGCAAAGTCTGCTTCTGGCACCCGGCAAGTCACAGCTTCTCTTAATTTCTTTACCTAGAATCAACTCAACCCTAACTTCCACTTAGACTATGGAATTTCACAGAATGACCGAGGGGCAGTCATTTCCATCAAACTGACTTCCATAGGTTTTGCCTGAGGCCACAGGATATGACGATTTGGGGACATCAGGAGGCTGATGGATTAGTAAGCTAGAAAATTCCTACAAATCTATCCTGAACTTTGCACTGTGGTTAAGTCCTTTGTGGACATACATAGTAAGGGATCAAGTGAAAAGAGGAAGAAAATATGGGATCAGAGGAATTGACAGCCCAACATGGGCTGTCCAGTTAGCTTAGTTGGTTAGAGTGCTGCCTTGTAACACCAAGGTCAAGGGTTCAGATCTCTGTACTGGCCATGCCCTTAAAAAGCAAGACAATCCCAGCATTGGAGAGTAGGGTTGCAGAGGAGCTGTGCTTTGGGAGGCACATTATAGTGATGGATGAGATGCGTGATTTTTTTTCAAAATTTTAAATATCTTTAATGTTTTACTTTTAACCTCTCTACCTACAAATGAACTCCAATGGGAGTTAGATTTCAGTGATTATATATAAATGTTCACCCTCATATGGTCTGGTGGCAAAGTTAATCTTTAAAACATCAAATAAAATTTTTACTAAAATTTATGTTTGCTTTTTGTATAAGTGAGTTTGCTCTTTTATAAAAGTAACTTTAAATCAAAATGACAAAGAAGAATTAGGTCACATGGTAGTAGGCATTTGATTATACCAAGACTAATAGCAACTCGAGTATTTTATAAATTGAGAGGCTTGAATAACTTGTTATTACAAGTATTTAAAACATTCTCTTTGTGACTTTATGGGCAGAAAGGAAACTTAATTATTCCATTTTTCTCTTTATTAACTTTTATACATTATTTTACATTTCTTTTACTACCCTGGGAATCACAACATGGGTCCTTCACTTGTTACCTTCATAAATAAATCATTACTTTTTTTGGCTTCTCCAAGAATGCTAACCTTAGAACACTTTAATTCCATTAACATGCTCACATATTTTGTGTTACTCTTGTCGTGTGTTTAATTTTACACAACTTTTAAACCCCAAATCATCATTAATAATACATATAGTTGATATCCACTTATACTTACCTACATTTTTGTCCTTTTTGTTGGTTTTTATTTCTTCCTGCAATTCCATGTGTCCCTGTGGGATTATTTTTCTTTTGCCTGAAGTACTTCTTTTATTTTTCCTTTAGGTTCATGTTTTCTAGTGATGAATTTTCTGTTTTTGTTGATAAGAAAATGTATTTATTTTCTTTTCATTTTTGAAGAATATTTTCCCTGAGAAATTAGAATTCTAATTTGGAGTATTAGAATTTTTTTTCCCATATAGATAGCCAATTGCTTCAGCACCATTTATTGAAGACTTTCCTGAATTTTCTTGGCATTTTTACCAAAAATTAGTTTCCATATAACTGTGGGTCTATTTCTGAAGTCTGTTTTGTTCTATTGATACATTATGGCACTTAATCCCCAATGAATTGGTTACTATAGCTTTATATTTATAGCTTTTTTGAAATCAGGTAGTATGAATTTTCCAACTTTGTGCTTTTTCAAAATTGTTTTGACTATGCCAATTCCTTTGCATTTTCATATAAAGTTTAGAATTAGCTTGTAAATGTCTACAAACAATCGTGCTGGGATTTCAATTGGGATTGCTCTGAAGATATTAGATCTATTTGGGGGAATTGACATCTTAATAATCCTGAGTCTTCCAATCCATGAGCCTTGTATATTTCTTCATTTATTTAAGTCGTCTTTAATTTTTCTTTTTTTTTTTTTTTAAAAAAGATGACCGGTAAGGGGATCTCAACCCTTGGCTTGGTGTTGTCAGCACCACGCTCAGCCAGTGAGCTAACCGGCCATCCCTACATAGAATCCGAACCCGTGGCCTTGGTGTTATCAGCACCGCACTCTACCGAGTGAGCCACGGGCCGGCCCTAATTTTTCTTTGAATGTTTTGCAGTTTTCAGTGTGTGGGTCTTACACACATTTTGATAAATTTATCCTGAAGTATTTTAATAGCTTTAATGCTATTATATGTTGTTTGTTATTTAAATTTCATTTTCTATTTGTTTATTGCTATTACATAGAAATACAATGATTTTTTGTGTTTTGAACTTGTATTCTGAAAACTTACTAAGTTGAGTTACATTGGTCCTAGTAGTGTTTTTTTTTTTTTTTTTTCTAGATTCCTTGGAGTTATCTGCATACATAATCATGTCTGCAAATAGGACAGTTTTATTTCTTCTTTCCAACCTGCCATTTCCTTTTTCCTGCCTTATTCCCCCACCTCTTAATACTATCACACTGGTGATTAAGTTTCAGCATATGAATTTTGGGGGGACACATTCAGACCATGGCAGCTTTCAACAGATGTGCCTTGATGTGTATGCCTTTGTTTTTCTTCTATTTGTTATATCTTGTATGTGTAAATTTTTGTCTTTTATCCAATTTGGGAGATTCGATTATTTCTTCAAGTATTTTTTTTCTGCTGTTTCTCCTCTCTCATTTCTGTTGTTCCAATGACAGAAATGTTTGACCATTTGATACCATCTAACAGCTCACTGAGGCACTGTTCATTTTTTTCAATCTTTTTTTCCCTCTCATTTTCACCTTGGTTAATTTTTATTGATATATCTTCAAGTTCACTTTTTCTTCTGTCATAGCCATTCAGTTTTTAATCTATTTAGTGCATTTTTTAATTTCAGAATTTTTTTTTTTTTTTTTTTTTGGCAGCCCGGTAAGGGGATCTTAACCCTTGCCTTGGGTCATAGCCATTCAGTTTTTAATCTATTTAGTGCATTTTTTAATTTCAGAATTTTTTTTTTTTTTTTTTTTGGCAGCTGGCTGGTACAGGAATCAAACCCTGGACAGAAATTGTATTTTTAGCTCTAAATTTCCATTTGTTTCTTCTTTGCTGTTTCTTTGTTGAGGCTTCATGTTTCTCTGCTGATATTTTGATTCATTGAAAGCATATTTTGTTTTATTTCATTAAGGAGAGTTAGAATAGCCAATTCAAAATCCTTGTCTGTTAGCTCCAATATCTGGGTCATCTTGGGGTAGGTCCTTATGGATTTTCTTTTCTGTTGAGAGTGTTTCCTTCCCGCCACTCCCCCCACCCCCACCCCATGTCACGTAATGTTGTTTCCTTTGTTTTAGCAGGTAGTATTCTTAGCTGGAATTGAACTGCAAACTCTTTTTCTTGGATAGAAGCTTCAGTCTCAGTTCAGATTTTTGTTGGCGTTGCTGTCTTTAGCTGAGCTGCTTTGAGTCTGTTCAGGGGTCAATTAGACGTGGGTGCACAAAGTTTGGGGATCCCCTCTCTGGCTTTTTCCCTCAAAAGATTCCCTCACTCTTCATTGTTCAGTTTTCTGGTTTCCCTTTTCTGGTTTCCCAGACTAAAAAGGCTGACACCCCCCCCACACACACACACACACACTGTATGTACCACCTAGACTTCACTTAGCCTTGGGCTAAAACCTGGGGAAATGAGAACTGACTTCTATAGCTCCCCATTTCCTCTTCTTCGAGCCCCCTCACATTCTTCACTAGAAACCATCTGCTTCTGTTCATTCTCCAGTACTGCAGGCAGTTGCTTTTGCATCACGTCGAGATTTTGCAGTCGTTTTCGGCAGGAGCATAGTCATCTGGAAGGGTCCTAGTCATTACTCCCAGAAGTGGAGCAGAGATGTAGGACTCTTATTTGCTGGTACCTTGTTTCAAGGCTGTGTCTTCATTTTTGGCCTAGTCTGCGATAATTTAATTGTGTTTTTATCCAATAATGTTATACATTTTGTGGCTGATTTATCCTTGGGAGGCTCACCAGGAAGCTACACAGATTAAAAACGTTAAATGGTGCTTCAAAAGTTCATCACTGAGAAATTTTTCTGAAGCCAAAGGCTATTATTGGTCACCCTTTATTTTACATGTTTTCCAGGCTATAATTCTTATAGCTGTGTTCTGTGGCTTCGTGATCTGGGATCCTTTAATGTGCTTGAGGGGATTCATGAACCCCCAAAATTGAAAAAGAAATATGACATCTTTTTTCTAGGAAGAGGTTTAGTAACTGTTATCCAATTTTCAAAGGAGTCCTTTGCCTAAGATTGATTGAAATCCATAGTACTTGGCAGTACAATTATGGAGATTTGAGTGTTGTCAAACATAAGGAGGGCAAGAATCTTGTTTTGATTCCTTAATTTTTATAAAAGAATGTCAAGTCTAAATTTTGCCTTGTTGCTTTTTCATATATATATATATATATATATATATATATATATATATATTGGCCATCACAAGGAACATATAAAATGTAGCAAGTGGATCTTTAACAGATTAATTTGTATTATGATTTCCTTGATACCCTATAGCTTTTTTTCTTACAATCCAGAAGTCTCTTTTGTATTTATTCTGCCATGCATTCTTAGGGAACAGTATCCAGCAGCTCAAGCTTCTTCCCGCTGGTCTCACAATGTGTTTCTCTGGGTGGAACAGGCTGGTGTTTCAGCTGATTCCAGGTCCTTTCTCACTGGCTTCCTTTTTCTGATCATCTTCCTCCACGAGTTTCGGGAAGCTGTCCTAGCGTACTCAAAAAGCTCAATGCACACATTAAGTCTCTTAGCAGGAGTCTTGCCCTTAACTTCTTTGTTCACGGTGATGCCAACAGCATGCTGGGTGACACTGCAGACTTTTCCCGTTTCACTATGGTAACTTTGTGGGGCAGTCCTTATTGAACAGTACCCATTCCCTTGATCTCTACAATATGGACTTTCTTGTAAAATTGCATGTATATGGCCAAAGAAGCAGCACTGTTTTTTTTGTTTGTTTGTTTGTGTTTTTTTTTTTTTGGACCAGTAAGGGGATCGTAATGCTTGGCTTGGTGTCGTCTGCACCACACTTAGCCAGCGAGTGCACCGGCCATCCCTATATAGGATCCGAACCTGCAGCCTTGGCGTTATCAGCGTTGCATTCTCCTGAGTGAGCCATGGACCGGCCCAGCACCATGTTTTCTAAAAGGCAGAAAGAACATAGTGTGCCTCTCTTCTCTTCCTTTCTTTGTTTGTTATTTTGAATTACTGGAAGATGACAGTCCCAATCAAAAGGCCTTTTGACTCCTCTTGTGGTGTTTTATGAATCAAGATATTTTGTGCTAGATTCTGGCTATGAATACAATTTATGTGCTGAATTCTGGTTTCCAAACTTTAGTGGGCTTTAAAATATATTCATTATATTCTAGCCAGTTGAGATCATATTGCAACAATATAAATCACCATTAACAGCTGGTTATCATCATACTGTAAAAAATATAAATCATTATAAAAGACCATAGATTCCATTTGCTGAATGTTCTGCTATTGACTGAAAAAAATCTCTGCTGCCACTTTCAGTATGCCTCTCAGTTGGGTTCTGTTACTTTATTTTTTATCCCTGTATAATAGTTTGAGGAAATTTATTTATTCTAGAAAAGAAGGAATCCCAGGGAGGGTAGTTGTATATTTATATGCTGGCCATTTTTCCTGGATATTAAATGTTGATTTCCATTTTTGTTCCTTGTTGTTTCTTTCCAGAGAGCAAACTCTGGTTGTCTCTGCTCACTCTCTTCTTCTTTGCATCTCCTACAACTTAGAACAAAGAAATTGAAGTCCCTCTAATTGCCAGTGACTACAACTCAGGTTCTTCGGCCCTTGTAGAATCTCAAATATAAGCTTGTAGGCAAAGAGGGGCAGGGGGTGGCCCATTCAAAAATACTGACCAATCAAAAGTTACCTGTGCCCCATTCACTGATTACCTCTGTAGCATTTCCTCCCAAGGTAATTTGCCTGATTTCAGGAGTGAGTGCCACACTATCTGTTAAGTTTTCATTCTGACCATTTCTACTCTATTTTCATTTAAGAAGGGCCTTTCCAAAAAATAACAATAGTTATTGCCGGTCCTAGTCTACCTGGCTTTCTGCAGGCCTCTGCCTTTCCATCCAAATACTTTCTGTGCAACCATGGTCAAGTGAAGTGCTAAGTAATGCATATGGAAGAATGATAGCTACTTAATAGAATATTGTTGTATTCCACTCTCCAGGCATGATTTTCTTTGGCCACAGAAGAGAGTCTTAATCATTTTTTATTGGATTAGCAACTTTATAGATTAAGCTCATATCCAGGAACTTCACACCTACCTTTCACCATCAAATGAGTACATATACACACAGTGTAAAAAACAACAACAACAAAAAGTCAAAAAGGTGTTGAAACCAGTGATTTGTTTAAATAACTACAGACAGTTGTGACTGACGAAATGATCATTGGATTTTGTGTCAGTGGTTGGTTACATCTCTGTTCTTTGTTAACAACAAAAACAAGAAAAACCCACCCCACAAATGACTGGTTTGACTTATATCTTAAGTTCTGGAAGGAATATCAAATTACTAAAGCAAAAAGATCGAATTATATGCTTCTGTTAAGAATATATGTATATAAAATAATGTTACTGACTGCAATGCTGCAGTGCAATTCTGATGCTAACCACCTGGAGTTAACAATGGGTTTAAGTCATGTCTTCAACAAGACTGCCCTCACTTCAGACACCAGCCAGAAGTTGGAGGTCTCTAGGCCATCTGCACTTCTGATCAACTGGTTACAAATTTGGGGTGTTCTTATAACCCTGTCAGTTTAAATAACTCATGAGACTGACTCAAAGAACTCAGGAAAGTGCTCCTCTTATTATTACAGTTTTATTCTAAAGGATACAAATCAGGACTAAGTCAAATGAAGAGACACGAAGTTCCAACTCAGAGCTACTGTGTCCTCTTCTCATGGAATCAGGATGTCATCCTCCTGGCACATCGATGTGTTCACCAACCAGGAAGCTCACCTGAGCTTAAGTGTCCAGAGGTTTTATTGAGGTTTCATTATGTAGGTGTGATTGATTGGATCACTGCCACATGATTGCATGTAATCTCCATTCCCCCTTCCCTCCCCAGGTGGAAGGTTGGGTTAATATCACGTAGCTCAAAGCTGCAACTCAATCACTTGGTTGGTCTTTCCAGCATGACCAGCCCCCACCCTGAGTCATGTACTTAGCATAAACTTGAATGTGGTCCAAGGAAGGGCCCACCATTAATAACAAAGACACACTCATCACTTGGAAAATTCCAAGGGTTTAGACATTCCATCTCAGGAATCCAGGACAAAGATCAGACAATTTTTAATTATATGACATTTAGAAAATAAAAATGCTACATATAAAAAATTATAGGGTATTGTTAATCTATACTTATAAACTTAAATGCTTTTCTTATTTATAAAGGAAGACAAGTGAAGTAAAATATTCAATTAAATTAGAAAAAAGAATAAAGTAATTTAAAAGAAAATAGGATAAAGAATGACAAAAAGAGACATCAATGTGTTACAGAAATATAGTAGAATAAAACATCAAAGAACTGGGTCTCTGAAAAACAACAACAAAACAAATTTCTAATAGTTTTAATCAAGAAGAAAAGAATATTTATCTGAACTAAAATTAGAAATGAAATGTGAAGTATAAAAACAGATATGGGAAATTTTAAAATTGTTACCACATACTCTGTAGAGCTAAATGGAAAAATAGGGTTGAAATATATTATTTTGCAAAAAAATATTAAATTATCAAAAGTGCTGTAGGATCGATAATACCTGAATAGACTAATACGCATAGAGGAAATTTTAGAAATTCATAGTTGCCTCCTCAAAATGACTGTGGGCCTGGAGAAGTTTATGAGCATTTTCTTTCAAACCTCCAATAACTCCTGTGACATACATAGTTTCTGGGGTGGGAAAGTGCAGGAGGAAGAAAGCAGTTATAATATGTGGAAAAATAGCTTAATGAGATCAAATCCTGCCAAAGGAAGAAGGTAACACCAAAAGAAGGGGATCGATAAACCAATTTCACCTAAGACAATAGATGTGAAACATAAAGCAAATTACTAACAAAATGAGTTCAGTGGGATATTAAAAGAATAATTCAGGTTTCACTTAGATCAATTTGACGAGCTAGATATTTGGAAGGGCCCTCCAGTTCAAAACGGACCAAAAATAGAACGTGCCTACTACATACTGTTTTTTCTAATAGCATTGCTGGGCCTCCAGGAAATGAGAGAGAGCTTCAGGGCAGCTTAGGGAGGTGGGGGGTGGACACGGAATTGAGAGCAGTAAGCATTCAGAAAAGATGGGGGGCCTGCGGCGGGGGGGCAGAGGGGTGGACAACATCGTTTATTCCACAAATACATATGGGTTTCCTGCCATCTGCTGGACTCTTTTCTATGTATTGGAGATACTGCTGTGAACAACACAGATGGAAATCTTTGACCTCCTGACCTTATTTGGAGCTTACATTCTACTAGGGAAGATAGGCAATAAATAAATTAATAAATATTGTGAAAGTTGTCAGGATCAAAATTGGAGTCACTTGTGTTTAAAAAAACAAAACTGGCAAATAGAGCCAGGCAAGGCCATGAAGGGAGGGTTCTCATGCACAAATGCCTGATCACAAAACTTATCATGAAGGACTGTGCAAAACCACAGCCTTGCACAGAGGCCATCACAACCTTACACAAAAATACATCTGTGAGGACATCTGCCCAGAAACTGCTTGTCCAGCCTCGGGCTGGCATCATCCTTGCTATTGATCCTTGTAGCCAAGGATAATTATCCCCAAACAATTATGCAATCCTCCACCAGATTTCCTTTAAAACCCTCTGTCTTCCTTTACCTCCCTGAATACACACATAGTACACACTTATTCCCATTGCAATGTTATATTCCCAATTAAACTCATTTTTCTTTTAGGAAGCCTCTCTCTGTTTGTTATTTAGGTTAACAACTGCTGTGGATTGATTGAATCATGTCCTCCAAAGTTCATATATTATAAGCTTAATTCCCACTGTAACTGTTGAGGGAGGGAATGATTATGGGGCCTTGAAGAGATGATTAAGTTGATGGTTTAATGGTGGTCATGGGCATGGTTCTGAGGGCTTTAAAGGGAGAGGATGTGAGAGTCTCTGCTCCCCCATTCTTGCCATGTGACACCCTGCATTGCTATAGAGTCACCTCACCAGATGTGCTCCCTGGACTGTGGACTTTCCAGCCTCCAAAACGGTAAGCAGTAAATTTCATTTTCTTACAAAGTACCCAGTTCCAAGTATTTTGTTATGAGCAACAGAAATGGACTAATACAACGATATAACAAAAATTTACATGGTGCTAAGTGTTGTTATAGAGAAAAACTAAGCATGGAAGGAGGATAGGACATATTGGATGGGTTACAATTTTAGGGCAATCAGGGGAATGCCTCGCTGAGAGGTATCGTAAAAAGACTCGGAGATGCCAGAGCAAGGTCTGAGATAGGTGGGGGAGAGCATTCCAGGTGCAGGGGACCACACACTGCAAGGTTGTGTGGAGAGAGTGTGCATGCAGTGTTTTAGGAACAGTGAGGAGACCAGCCATGGCTGAAGAGGACTGAGTGGAGGGAAAGAATATTAGCTCAGAACAAGTACGTGAGTATACAGTGACCTATCTGCTGTTCCCAGTATGGTGAATGAAATGGAGATCTAGCAGGGACACCACCCTATATCCTTTAAGACTTTGAGGGTGATACTGATTCCCCCAGTTCTTCCCCTCAAAAGGACCTGTAGCCATTTACTAGAGTAACTGCACACTGGGGAGAGAAGAAAGTCTAGTTTTAAGTTCTGTTGTAAATGGCATACGGATTGTCACTGATTCCGGGGAACCTAAAAGGCATCGTGACACCCTCCTCCCCCATCCCAGTGGGGTATACAGAGGCAAATGAGCCTAGCCCAAGTTAATCTCACAGGAGAACCATTGGGTCCATGGGGCCACCCTGAGGTCATCTGGCCAGTTCCTGAGGACACAGTCAGGATGGATATACTTCCCAGTGGGTGAGTCCTCACATGGTTCCCCTGACCTGTGGAGTAAGGACAATCGTGATAAGAAGGTTCTAGCAGAAGCCCCTAAAACTGTGTCCCCCTCGCCCAAGAGTAAACCAGAAGCAACACGGCATCCTAGGGAGAATGGCAGAGATTAGTTAAATTTGAAAAGTTAATTAGAATAAAAAATGAAATAGCGAAGGCAAGCATGCCTTTCTTGTCCTGGGTCACGAAGTTAGGCTTGGCTTAAAAACCGAATTTAAAACGTGACCCAGTAGGCACTCGTGCACTAAAAAGGTGCAGACCTCAGTCTGCAGGCTGAGTGACGGCTCCGGGGAGGTGTTCTTCTGCAAGTCACAAGCGTGTTGGAAACCACCATGAGTCAGAGATTTTAAGGAAGCCTGTCTTTAGAATATCCCAAGGGTGGGCCTCCAAGGTTTTCATGGCTCCATTCTGCCTTCCACAGGCCTTACACCGCATCGTCCCTCTCCCACGATGCAAGAGTGATTTGCACAGTTACATAGTCAGTGACCTGGAGATTCTCAAGTCTATTGACCCACTGAAGTCGCAGGGCGTCCCATGAGACACCACTGGGGCTTCGGGACTCCAGGGAAAGGCCATTTTTTCAAGAGGCCAGCGAGTGAGGAATTCTACAGGCTGGCTTGCTACCTGGTCTAATCCCCGTCCTCACACTCTCGCAGCCTTTTTCCCATATTGAAATGCACCAGCGGAGGCCCGAGGCTGGGGGCCTGGCCTGGCGGCGCCTGGGGGCGTGGCCGGCGCATGCGCAGCCTCCCTTCTCCCGGCCTCTGCTCGTTTCGTCTCAGGGCGGGGCATCCACGTGGCTGTCCCCGCAGTCCCCGCCCCACCTCCTGCTGTGTTACGGCCACAGCTTTGTGTCTGTGCAGTTATCCAAGAGGCGGTCCTGGAGTCTCAGAGCACAAAGTCTGACCCTTCATCCCCTTGCCTCAGAGTTATGAACAAAAGATTAATTCACGTTACATTTAGATGCTGATTACCTGGCATGGGGGTTGGCAAGAGGTGCAGGCGGAGGGGATATCCGTAGTCATCGGAGTAGAGGGCTGATTGGACGCTGTTTACAGACTTGTCTCTTTATAGCGTGCACCCCTTGAAATCATCTCCTTTGTAAATGTTAAAAGCCACGTGGAAAAAACCAACAACCTTGATTACTCTTCTTTGTACTTCAATCAGCCTTATGTCAGCCTCTGAATAAACTATAATTCCTTCACTGTGCCTGTCGAGGGGAACGCTTAGGCCATATTTTTAAAAATGTCTTGATGGGGGTCTCAAGAACAATTAGCAATTAAAATAATTTATTTTGTACATTTTACTGTATAAACACGGCTGCTTGATTGATTCCACAGTTGCAGGCGCTGCTCTGCTCGTGAGCACGGGACTCACTAATCCCACAGCTCTCAGACTCACCAGGGGCATCTTGAGTGTCGTGAGGCAGCTCTCAGTGCTCATTAATGCATCATTAATTTTAAGATAGAACTTGATGCTTTTTCCAGAGAACGTGCTTCTGGGGGCCACCAGGACTCCCCTCCAGTCCCCATGGCTCAGGACTGGCATCTTAGTAAGAAATCACCTGGCCAAGGTGAATGCTGGTGGAAGACCTGGTGCGCCTGTGCTCTTCCCAGGCCCCCAGCCACAGCCCACAATGAGATTTGCCTAAAGATACTGTCCTTTCGGGTATTCGTAGAGTAACAGGCTCATAGGAGCATAAAACACTACAGGTAGAAGACAAGGAAAAGTCACCGAGCCCAAGCCCTGTGGATTTTACAGATAAAGGAACTGAATCCCAGGGAGACAACTAGCTAGTGACAACCTTGATGCCCCAGGTTCCTGAATCTTTATGCCAGTCTCCTCCTCGTGTGGTTTCATGGGTGGAAATTGTGTTAGGTGGTTTCTTTCTTTGAAAAGTAAAATGTTATATTCGCAAAATGGTTCAGGTGTGACCCTGATTTCAGGCAAAGGAACGAACTTGACTTCTCAAGGCCATGGTCAGGTCCAAGCTTCTCTGAGAGCTTCAGAAAATGTGGTGATGCTCTGCATGGGTGCGGGACTGTCCTGCGTCACCTTATCCCCCGCCTTCCTTCCTTGAACTCCCACACTGAGTTTTGGTGCTAGGGGCCAGCAGCAGGGCTGGGACTAGGATGAGGTAGGACAGGCACTCACCCTCAGCCCCCAAGAGGGATCAGGGAGTGCGGATCCTTGAGTTCTGCATCCTAGATGCCTCTCTAGCCTCATTCTTGTCCCTGCAGGTGCATCCAAAGGGCATAGGAAGAGAGGACTGAAAATAGTGAGGGGCAGCCCGACTTGGACAGGAGGTTGGCACTGAGAAGAGTCACCAAGATGAAGTGCAACGGAGAAGAAACCTTCCTGGCAGTAACTGGCCAATTGCAACTGGACCCTGGGTTTGGATTACAACGTCTACCGTGTCCATTTCCATCTGAATCTAAGACATTTGCCCTCCCTGGATCCTGTGCTAAACTATCATCCCAGGATTGGAGCAATGGACAGAGCTCCTAGGGCAATCCATAAACAGGTGGGAACAGGGTCTTATTGCCAAGATAAATTGCAGATGTGGTTACTACACAATACACCTTTAAAAATAAGTCTCCAGTGGGCTGGTAGAACATAGACTGAAACTCAGTTTAACAACACAGAATGCCTGAGGTAAGTGTCATGTTATTTTGCCATGGACAGTGAGCTGCCAGGAGCCTGGGGACCCCCTCCCCCTGCCCACCACAAATAGTCTGCACTTATCAAAAGTGGCTCTGATTTGCTCCAAAACAAATAGGTTGATAGCTTGTGACACAGAATAATTGAGTGCCGAAAAAGATAGTAAAAAATAAAGTTTTTAGCAACCTTTATGAACCTTTGAGCAATTTTTTAAACTTACCATGATTTTTTTTAAAATGTGGGGGACAATGGTAGTATTTATGAGTCCTAGGACTGTTTGTAAAATTTTGTATCTTTTAGAATTTTTTCCCAATTGGAGCATACTTTTTCAAATTTGTTTAAATCATTATGCTTACTCTCCTTGCTTAACAATGTTTTCTATGGATTTTAAATTTTCTTTTTGTTTCTAAGTAAATCTCTAAAAGAATATTCATTAAAAAAGAATCTTTCAAATCCCTAGTATTTGTATTGCCAACATTTGCACTCCAGGATGATTGTATATTTACAGGTATTTTCGAGTAATTTTGATCATTTTCTCAGTTATTGTGCATTTTAAGCAGATTTCAGTTCACTTTCTTATTTTGCTTATTTAATTTAATTTTTATTGAAATACATTGATTGTACATATATGTGGAGTACAGAGTTAAAAAAATTCTTTTAACTGTAGTGGTACAGCCTCAAAATAGTACGTCTATTTTTATTATTATTGAAACATAGTTGATTATATATATCTGTGGGATACAGCATTGAATATCAATACCTGTGTGCAATATGTGATGCTCAAATCAGGATAATCAGCATATTCAACATTATACAGTGTAACCACTTTTCATGGCCCTTTACCAATTCCTCCCTTACCTCCCCTTGTCCTTTCCCACCTCTGGTAACCTCAGTTCTGTTCTCTCCTTTTGGGATGTATCATTGTGATTGTTGTATCTTTCTTTCTTTTTTAAAAAAAACAAATTGAAATATATTGATTGTACATATTTATGGGGTACAAAGTTATATTTCAATACATGTGTACGATGTGAAATGATCTATTTATTTTTTTTATTTTTTGATATTACTATAACATCTTTATTTATTTATTTTTTATTTATTTTTATTTTTATTTTTATTTTGTCAATATACACTGTATATGATTATTATGGCCCAT
>NW_007730713.1:0-497 GCF_000696425.1 Galeopterus variegatus
AAACTTAGTTGACACATAATGAAAATAAGTAAAATATTACCTTGATAATAATGTTTAGAATTGATTTTATTGAGAAATAATGAAAAATTGTTAACTTCTAGGCTGCTCCTGAAAGATTACACTAAAAGGTTAATGTGTTAAAAGAAGCAGTGGTTTAAACTGTTAGACTGAAATGCACATTTTATATCATCTTCAAAATATGATGGTCTTCTTATGGCACGTGTGAGAAAACCTATCTTGTAAACTATTGTTCTCCCATATAACTAATCTTCTACTCATTAAGTATTGTCTTATTCCTAGGAAATAATAAAAAGATGGATCCCCGAATATATGAAAAGTGTTCTTTGGTCACTGCTATAATTGGATTGGATATATTTATGTTCTAATAGACCAAGGTCAGAGACTTGAATTGAATTTGAAATTGCATTGTAATTCTCCCTAACTGGAAAAAAAAAGAAAAAGAAAAAAAGAAAATTGAGAGAAATGTTCTATGAGGG
>NW_007730713.1:2568-3201 GCF_000696425.1 Galeopterus variegatus
TATAAAAACATCAAATATGTGTAGCTATATAAAAAGACACAAATTTTCAAATATGTTTAAAGATATATTTACATACTTATAAGGGATCTAGAGAAAAGGATAAAGCAGCTGCAGCAAACTAAAAAAGATTTTTGACCAATTCTTGGTACATGTAGATTTTTATATATATACATAGCCAAAATTTGGAAATTACTAATTTGGGATATAACATTTGGAAATTCTGATATATGAATTTAGACATATACAGAATTTTTTATAATTATTTTACCCATTGGCTTTAGTTACCACATATTCTATCACAATTCCACAGTACAGGGGGCTACCACATATTCTATCACAATTCTACAGTACAGGGAATGTTAACTTAGGAAAGGTTTCATTATTTCTGAATAGATATAGCATCGTTATTAGTTAAGAAAACTGTACCTGTCAAAATGTGATGGCCAAAAGAGTCATCTGAATGATATACCACTCTTTGCATATCAAGACATTGCAGTGTAGAAGGCAATACAATGTTTGTCTGTGATGGACTAGAACCAAGGGGCATCCTAAAAGAGGTTCATAGAAAAAGGTATCTGAAAATTTATGATTCACTGATGAATTGAGAATTGATTTCACTCAAGAGGCAATAAA
>NW_007730713.1:3645-6242 GCF_000696425.1 Galeopterus variegatus
GAGAGGCAGAAGGAAGCCCTCACTAAATGCACCCCCTGGACAGTGGACTTTTAGCCTCAAAAACTGGAAGAAATAAAATTAATTTCTTTATTACTCTGTTTCAGGTATTTGGTTATAACCAACAGAAACAGACTAATACAGGAGGTTTATTAAAGAACATGGCAATTTTATTCTTTTTGTCTCCTTTCATAATTTTCTACAGAAGAATCCTAATTTACCTAACCTGTACTAAGTGCTTATTCAGGTTGATATATGAACCACCCTGGATAACATATACATCGTAGTGGAATTTGTGAGCCCATTTAATTATACTTACATTCTCACATATACTTATATTCACAAAACGTAAAACACCATTTCGACAAAGGTTTTTCAGAATCCCATCTATCCAAATAGTGTTCGCTTCTATTTGGGGATCATGTATCATCTTCATCCTGATTTGGTTTTAGTGCTCTGTGTATATCATATCAGGCTGTAGCTCATCTTCAACCTGTCTTCCAGATTAGTGATATTTGCTTTCTTTCTCTCTGTTTGGAGAATTCATATAGCTTCTTGTAGGTTTATTTCCAGCTAAACATGGTTCACAGCTCATGGCTGTCAACTCAATGAAGATTTCCCCAATTAGGCAACTTGCCACAATATAAACAAATTCCAGTATTAGCAATTTTCTTACCAAAATCACTGGTGACAACATTTTGAGAAATTCTATGTAAATCAGTTGCTTTCCCATCTTAACACCTAGGCTTCCTTAAATTACAGTATGTGTGCATCTTCTATACATCGCAATATTACTGGATAAAATCACAAGTGATTAATTATGGAGACATTCTTAGTTAATTCTAACATTATGCATACTTATTATGATACAGAATTCAGATACCTTTTGTTCCAGTTGTTTCCATATCCCAAGCCCATCAGAGTAATCTAGCAGGGTACTGTATATTCAATGGACATTCAATAAAAATTAACATGGATTTTTATCACCTGGAAGAAGACATCACCATAATTATACCAGCATAAATAATAAAATATGAACAATTAGTACATGGTATTTGTTAGGTAAATACCAGTTATATGTTTTGTGCTAACATTGCCTCCCTTTTTAGAGTGAACTTGAAATAATACCTAAGAAAATAAAAAAAAATAATGTATTCTGAGGACAGAGCCTTTATTTTTTCTAGCTATTTCCTTGTAATCAGATGGTGTCCTTTGAATCTGAGATCCAATTATCATCATTTCGGGAAAGATTCTGACTACCGATTTAATAAAATTCTTTTTTTACCAGCTTGCAATGATACATGGAGGGAATGTAACTATGTCCTTATTTAGTGATAAATTATCTGCTTCATGTAATAAGCAAATGTTGGAAATGAAGAAAAAGATGTTCTGTACAATTTTTCTCAAGTGACACAGACTGTATGTCCAGTAATTTGTCCAAAGTCCAGATTTCTGGTCGATTACTTAAATTTCAGACCATATTTTATATATTAAATTTAGCCTCTCTTTTTTGAGATTTTGCTCATTTAATACAGTGCTTCCTATTTATATAATGCCTATTTCTGATGAATTTAATGTGATTTTAAGAATTATCTCATTAATCCTGATAATGTGACTGAAAATGAGAAGATTATGCCTTTACAGTGATGGAAACTGAGGCAGAAGTAATTTTAGTGGCTTTCATAAAGTTCTACTATCTCCCATTTTTGACAATCTGCCATCTAGGAGGAATTGTTACCTCATACACATTCAGCACTGGTAGGTCACCCATATTCAAAAGTTTCCATAGAGACTGCCCCAAACTTCTATATTTTGCAGCTCATTAGCTGAGAGAGATGCTTCATTTTTTGCTACCTCATGTATGTCTGTTGAGAAAAATTTCCTTCACAATCACTAAAGCAGGAGCAAGGAGAAAATGTGCTCAGGAGCTGCACTGGCAAAAACAGGGCAAACTTATTAATTCCTCGTTATTAATCCATTATATCAGATTGTGAAGCAAGTGTCCCCAACATGGGCCTGGTTGCTTAATGTTCCAGACAATAATCGATCACGCCAGCAATGAGACTCAAAATCCAGGTCTAGTAGTAAGAATTCTTGGAATCCTATTAAGGGGGTTTCAATTTCCAATATATTTGATACAGTCAGTAAAATAAAGGCTTCAAGTCTTCAACAGGAAGCAGCATAGATGCCATATAACTGTGTATCTCAGTCCATTATATTTATGCATACAAAATGAAAATAATACAGAGTATCAGATTTGTCCTAATATGAATAATCANATTTATGCATACAAAATGAAAATAATACAGAGTATCAGATTTGTCCTAATATGAATAATCAGTCTGAAAAAGAAAAATCAGGCATCTCTAATGAAATTTGTCTCTATAGAGCCACCTTCTTTTTAAAGAGAGATGTATAGCATGAAATAATGCACCAAAGAAAATGTTAGTATCAGAGGACATGCAGGAATCATGTTGAATTTAAAACAACTGAACAGTAATAATGCTTACTTATAATCATTATAATAATAATATAATATAATAATAATAGAATTATTATAATCATGATAATATTATAACAAGGAAGATAATATGGGAACA
>NW_007730713.1:7411-8806 GCF_000696425.1 Galeopterus variegatus
TTTGGCTCCCTGCAATGAAACATGAACAACTTTGAGAAATATGAAATAATGCAAGCAGAAATGAGAGATGGAGAATTCTGCTTGAAACAATGCATCAAATTATTGTTCAAATCACCGTCTGTGAAAGTATGCATTATTCGCTTTGTAAGAGGAAGAGTACACACTCAACATGTACTTACAGAATATAATGTTACAAGCTAAGTTTTTTGTTTTTGTTTTTACTTTTTTCCCAGGCTTGCTTTTCAAATTTGCTTTTACATGGTAAATTATACTTAGGTCTATATTAATGTTCTTGAGATATTATCATTGTGTGTATTTTTTCAAATACAGAGTGGGTGTGATGCAAAATATCATAGTTTCTCCGATAATTCCCGATTCAGAAATTTTGGGAGCACTTTGTAAATTTCAAAGTCCATATGTCCATCTGCCCAGTAGGAATTTTCAGAGGTAATCATACTATGTCACTTATGCAATTCTGATGTTTACCAACCTAACTTTCCTTTTGCTACTTTGACAAATCACCACAAGCTTAAAACCACACAAACTTATTTCCTTACAGATCTGGAGATCATAGTCTGAAAATGGGTCTCACTGAGCTAATGTTAACGTTTTAGTAAGATCTAGGGAGAATCTGTATTCTTATCTTCTGCAGCTTTTAAAACCCCTTCCTCTATCTTCAAAGCCACTAAGGTAGCCTCTTCAAATCACTCTTTCTTCCTCCATAGCCATGTTGCCTGTTTTGATTCTGACCTCTTTTAAGGTCTGTTGTGATTATTTTGAAGGCACCTTGATGGTCTAGCATAATCTTTCTGCCTCAAGATCCTTAACTTAATCACTTCTGCAAAATCCCTTTTGTAATTAATGTAAGCTAACATGTTCCAGTTTTGAGGGATTAGGACTTGGACATTTTTGAGGTGCCATTATTCTGCCTGCCATAAAAAGTTTTGATACAACTTGATGATGCTACCCAACGATTAAATTCTATATTTCTATATGTCCATCAACATTTTTGTTAATACATATAACTAATTATCATTCACTTATCCATTCACTAATTTGCTCATTTATTTATCACTTAACAAGCACTTGTGTCATACTTACTGGGTATGAGACACAGAGCTAGTGCATGGAGATACAATGTGAATAAAAAGAAAATACCTACCCCCATGCAACTGTATCTTTCAATGTTGTTCCTAAACTGAATTTATGTATTTATTACCTAATAAGTGCAAGGTGTGGTCCATTTACAAATAAGTAGAAATGCTCATGGAGCAGACAGAGCATGTGATATATAATGTTTTCATCAAAATTATAATTATTCCAGAAATATATTGTAAAAATATCATAAGGAAACATCCATGAGAATATATAATAGATTGCTAAGTTAAAAAAAAA
>NW_007730713.1:9659-12254 GCF_000696425.1 Galeopterus variegatus
AAAAAAAAACAATGTTTGTAATACTATGCCCTAGGGAGATATACTGAGCAATTGCCATGCTGTTAGGGTGTCAATAAAATCACATTTTACCAGTTACAAGAATAATGAGCTCTTTTCTGTCTGCACCCAAAGGAGATTAATTCAAGAACATGTATTTTATGAATGTTTCTCACCTCTCTCAATAAAATAAAAATGCTAAAAGTGGTCATTTGGGGGTGGTTTTAGACTTTTTATTCTCTCTACTGAGAAAAAATAAGTTGCATAACTTCTATTACACACAAAATACCATATCAGACATTTTGTTATTTGGATTCCTGGCCAAGTGATTTAATGAATGTTCAATTAAAGCACATGTCTTTTTTTTTAAATTATCATCTCAAAACTGACAGAAAAGTTCCTCTACTGCTAAAAATGTCCAAAGTTAAGGCAGCAATCTGTTAATGCCACACAAAAAAAATGGAAAGTAGCAAGTCATTGAAAGAAAGCAGTAGCTCTCATATTCCAGTCACGCTTTTCTGAAACAGCCCCAGGAACCCTCTTCTTGCCTTGGGCTCACTCTATCTGCTTCTCCAAACTTCTGTCTCCCCTGATGCCACCATGCAAGTTTACCATAGCTACTGTGCAACTTTTCTTCTCCTGGGATAGTAGCATAGATGCTTTGGGTACAACTTCAGCCCTACACTACATGAACACTTTTTTTTCACTTCTGTTTCATCTTCAGGTACCTTGTGCTTTGAAGCTACTCCCTAGATATTTAAAGATCCTTTTGACTTTGCTTCATGCTTTGAACTTTTGCTGAGCTCTTCTGTTTCTCCAGATTTGCCTGTCTTGTTTCGTACTCTCTTTACATTTGAATGAAGAAAGTCTAAGGAAGTGATATGACTTTTATGTTATTGCGTACTCATGGCTTTATATGATTACACTCTCAGGAAACATGTTCGTATTTTAACAGGAGACATCAACACCAAAAACCTGTGCTTCCCAACTATGCATCTGTTGAAAAATATATTCAGGGTATCAAAAGTTAAACATGATGCATTTGCCTGAAGCATGCATTTCACTATACTCAAGTAAATTAAAGCCCTGCTATTGTATTATTGAATAGGATATACAATTTATGTTAGATGCTTTTAAGTCAAGACTCCAGCTTCAAATGAATTTTGCCGTTGTGATAGCTTATTTCAGGTTCACAGAGCTCGAAATCCTCTTCCTACAGAACCTCACAGAAAACATATTTAACTCTTCTGCTATTATGGAAATTTCAGTGTAAAAATTTGAGAGTAACTGCCGGAAAAAGATTGGACTTTAACTTTGTTGGAAGATCTTTCATAGCCCCTCACGGTCCAACTGTGTTGCTACCGAGTTTATGCTTGTAATGCAGAAAGCAGAGTTTAGTTTCAAATTTCATGTTTATGCTAAATTTCTACTAACAAATTCTTCAATGATAATAGGCGAAACTGTTGAGCAACGGAGGTATCAAAATAAAAGAACACAACTGTTATGGGTTGAATGTGTCCCCCCAAAGTTCATGTATGGGAAGCTTGATTCCCACTATAACAAATACTAAAAGAGTAGGAAATTTGATTACGGTATTTGAAAAGTGGGGTGAAGTTTAGAAGGTGATTGGGTCATGAGGGCCCTGTTCTGATGAATGGGCTAATGAATTAATGGGTTAACCATTTAATGGGTTGTCAGGGAATTGTTCTGATGGCTTTATAAGGAGAGCAAGTGAGCATGTTAACTCTCTTGCTCATGCCATGCTCTCTAAGTGATTACCTGCCTAGCCACAGGACTCTGTAGGGTTCCCGCCATGAAGAAAGCCCTCACCAGATGTGTTCTCGAGATCTTGGACTTCAGCCTCCAAAACTGTAAGAAATGAATTTTATTTCTTTATACCTTACCCAGTTTTAGGTATTCTATTATAAGCAATAGAAACCGGACTAATAAAACTACATAAAAATTGTGTAATGCTAAGAGGATTTTCACTTGAGGCAATAACTGCTGTTATGAGAAGTTTTATAATCAAATGGCCAGAAAGAGAACCACGCTAGGAGAGTTAGAAGGACATTACAAATTATCTAAAGCCACAATCATATTTTACAGGTTACAAGGTAAGGATATTATACCAGGATTTCATAGCCACCCACTAGAAATGTTGGGCACTGTGCTAAGGGAATTAATCTAGACAATTTTTAGTATAATTCAATCATCCCAACTTGAGTCTATTCTAGGCAGAAACAGGAATTTGTTGGGTGATGTAACCCAGACACAAAGTGAGCAGAGGTTAAGCTGTGTTGAAGATGTCTGGGAACAGAAACTTTGACAGTTTGTTTGTTTGTTTGTTTTTTGGTAATGAATATTTGTGAGATACAAAGCTGATTTTTACCCCTCGTGCCCATGATATCAGGGCCAGATTCATAATGGCAGCATACCCATTACCACAAATTGCATTTGTATTCTGTGTTCCCCACCCAATTATCCCCAACCTCCCTCTCCCTCCCCCTTCCCCCCCACTCCACCTTGCAGCCCAAGGAATGTTCTCTCCCTGTGCAAGTCCAATGCACCACTGTGGTCTTTCTTTCCTTCCTTCTTTCT
>NW_007730713.1:12840-14653 GCF_000696425.1 Galeopterus variegatus
CCACAGTTTCCTTATCCAATCATCCATTGATGGACATTTAGGTTGATTCCATGTCTTGGCTGTTGTAAACAGAGCTGTGATGAACATGGGAATGCAGGTATCCCTTCAACAAGATGATTTCCATTTCTCTGGGTATATACCCAGAAGTGGGATTGCTGGATCATATGGAAGATCTATGTGTAGTTGTTTGAGAAATCTCCATACTGTTCTCCATAGTGGCTGTATTTACTTAGAGCTTTTTCTTCTCTCTACTTCATGTATCAGCTTCATCTTCTTTTTACATGTATGCATTTTTTCTAAATTTTTAAAACATGGCAGTAAGTGTCTTGTTCTTTTATTCTGGCAGCCTCTCATCTACAAAGAAAATCCCCTATTCCTTCCTGTTCCAGAAGTTAAAATTATAGGGAAGGAATCTTATTGGCCTGGCGTGTATTATATGATTCTTGAACCAAGGAGAGATGAGTTAGATTAATTTCCCATTCTGCGTGAGGTCTTCTGTCTTGCAGTCAAGAAAGAAAGAAAAAAAAAAAAAAACAGTTTTAAAGGAAGAAGAAGATGAGCAGGTGTTTTTCCCTTGGATTCTGATGCTGTAATAGTGAACAAAAGAGAAATATTGGATCTCTGAATTCTAGGAAAAATATTTTACACCCAACATCCTCCAGGTCAACCTGGAATATCTGATACGGAAATCAATTTTAAAAGGGCTGTCAAATCAGCCAGAATCAGATGGATCAACTCTTCCATCAATTGTTGTCCTTTAAAAAAAAAAAATTGTTATATGAATCCCAGTACCCATATATAGTATGAAACAATACCTGCAAATAATTCTAATGGTAAATGAAGATTGCATTGAATTACACACCTACCATTTGGAAATGTCCTATTTTGGTTTCCTTTCCAAATGCTATTTTTGTCTACAACCATGTTTGATGTTGATGTTATTCAAAAAGACCTTCCTGTCTGTTTTGAAACACAAACTAAAATGATGTTTAAATGATGTGAACCTGTCTCTACTATTCAGACACAAACTTTGTCTTGCTTTACAGTCCTTTGGCTTTCAAAACAATCACCTGTGTTGCTTCCATAGACGTGTGCCTAATGTGTACAGGAACTGATGGCACATTAGTAAGGACAAGCCAAATATTCTTTTCCTAGCTACCATAATCAGTATTCTAGTAGTTGGAACATGTTTTTAATCTTTAAAAAAAATAAAAATGACTTCAATATAGCTGCTATTTTCTGATATTGAAATACTTCGATATTTTTGCTTTTTGAAAGCAGAAATTTGGAAATTTGATTTTCATGTGAGAAAGAAGAAAACAACTGTCTGGCCTCTATCCCTAGAAGGGGGATAGAACCATAACAGATTAAACATGTATGCACACATATACATGTACACACACACACACACACACACACACACACACACCACACACACACACACACGTATGCATATGTATATCCTTTAACAACAAAGGCTTATTTGTAAAGTTCAGCTTCAGACCCAACTAGTGAACCTTAGCGAACCACACATGATTTCAGTTATGGGTTCTACTTAGGGCAAGATAAGGCAGAAAATATGAGAGAAAGGGTTTCGTGGATGAAACCAGGAAACTGGGTTTGACTCTACTATATTAGTGATCTTGAGAGAAACACTGTCACAGGCACCAGGACCTTTATTCTTCACTCATAGCTGTAGCTCTTTAGTATTTTAGGGGAACATAAAGGAAAGAGCAAAGGAAAATTAAACATTTCACCAAAGAACTAATCTTGGGAGATTTTATTAATCAAATAATGTTTATAGTGTTATGGA
>NW_007730713.1:14963-16535 GCF_000696425.1 Galeopterus variegatus
TTCACCAAAGAACTAATCTTGGGAGATTTTATTAATCAAATAATGTTTATAGTGTTATGGATATGGAAAAGCATCACTCTTCCACCTGCTACATCTCAGAGAAACAAACATCCACCAGTATCTTACAAACTAAAATATTAGAGCAGCTTCTTCAGCCCCTTCTCAATTCAGCACCTCTTGTAACCATAGCAACCTACTTTTCTAAAGGAGCAAAAAGAAATGCCCAATTCTGTCTTGTCCAAGGGTCCTGCATAGTACTTGATAGTCCATGATTTATAGCTCCTGTAACAAGGTAAGCATGCTGTTTTATTATCTTCAAATTCTTTAATTATTCTTTCTGCATTTAAACTACAATGAGAGCTATGAAGACATCAGATTATCAGTTGCACCTTAGTTTAAATTTCCCTATATTTAATATTGTGTATGTGTTCTTATAACTGAGTATGAATCCCATCTGAAAGACCACAGCCTGTATCCCCACAGAGTTACATGAAAATATAATTCGGTCTTTTCTGATAGACATAGAAGAAAAAAAAAAAAAAACAAGAATAAGACAGACTGCATGGTAGAGTAAAAAGAGCAGAACTTTGAATTGAGACCATGTACATCCTACCAGACAGAATTTAGGCAAGTCACTCCCAAATTGAGTCTCTGTTTTCTCATTTTCAAAACAGGGATATTGATAGGCACTTCTCAAGACAATCGAGATGATTTACTGAGATTGCATATGTAAGTCCCCTAGCATAGAGTGAGCTGAACTACAATAAACTGTAACAAAAGATTGCAATCACAGTCTTTCCTTCCTTTTCATAGTCACAAGACAGAGTAGAAAGTGAGAATTCCAACACAATTTGTGGTGACTGATAAATATGAAGTAAAGCTTCAGAAAAATAATATTGCCTCAGATATAACCAAAATTTCTGTTAGTGTGCTGGCATTAGTTCCAATGTGACAAAGCCCAGGTGTTGCTTCCATTAGCAACTGGGTGACTCTCTCTAAAAGTCTGTAAATCTTCCGGCCAGCTCCCAGTACCTCTCCTCCCTTACCAAAATCTGGAAAGGGCAGCTTGATGATGTAGCCTCACTGAGACTTCTAGAGTGGCTATGATGCTATAAACCTTTTAAAGGAACTGGTCTTTTACATGCCTTGTTCCAAATTCTCTAGAGTTACCTTAAGAAAGCAGGTCTGCAAACTTGGGATCATCACACATCAGTGTTTCCCTAAATATCTTTTGCTGTTTTGTGAAGCAGAAACAAACAAACTGATGTGAGCTCTTGTACTTCCCACTGCTGATAGAACAGAATGTTAAAGTACAAAAGCTATCAGAGTCTCCCAAGAATTTCTCTCCCAGGTACTTAAGGGACTTCGCAAATATCACCAATGCCTCTTCATAATTCCTTTTCCTAAGACGAGTCCTGGATATCTCCAAATTCCAAAAGGTTAGATGTGCAAAAAACAACTTTAGAGCAGCCTCTAGATTACTATTTTAACAAACATGTTATATTCTGAGAAATGAATTTTAAGCCACCAAGGTCATGCTGATATGTTAGTAGTTATTTTCTAGCTGTTATA
>NW_007730713.1:16873-25667 GCF_000696425.1 Galeopterus variegatus
TCCTTTTCCTAAGACGAGTCCTGGATATCTCCAAATTCCAAAAGGTTAGATGTGCAAAAAAACAACTTTAGAGCAGCCTCTAGATTACTATTTTAACAAACATGTTATATTCTGAGTAATGAATTTTAAGCCACCAAGGTCATGCTGATATGTTAGTAGTTATTTTCTAGCTGTTATAGGGAGAGGTAGCTTACAAATGGCTCTGCATTCTATGTCAGCTGACAAGAGTTCTAATCCCAGCTCTGTCACTGGGCAATTATGTGAACTTATGTAAATCATTGAATAGCTCTGGACCTAAGAGCCCTCATCTACGCAGACTAAATTATTTCTGAGCTCCCATCCAGGACAAAGATTCTATGATCTATACCCTCAATTTGCTTCTGCTCTGGTAGCAGGCAGATTGAATGCTTTTTCAGAAGTACTAACCATCCTTCCTGAGAACACTTATACACAAGGTTATTAGGTAAATAAAAAAAAAGAGTTTCTGTTTGCAGAAAAAAAATCTCTTGGCACTATGGCTTCATATTAATATTTAATGCTTTAATATTATGAAGTCCATGCACCTAATGCGTTCTGTTTCTTTCATTTATTCAGCAAATGTGGTTTTTGTGAGCATGATATGCCAGACCCCTAATCATCTCTCAGTCACTGAGCTCTATAAATACCTCCAAAGTGGAGACACCATTTGAGAATTGTCTTTTACTTCTAATTATTTAACAGTGATTTTGTTTTTGTTTTGATACCCAAATTACATTTATTTTCACATTATTTTCACATTCAATATATATTGCATGAGCATCTATGGTGAATCATTTATTCACCAATTAAATTACCGTTGAATAATATGATGACGCTGGTTTACCAGAAATGCAGCCATTTGTCATGAGTGAATTTCTTCATTGACATAGATCTAGTATTGCTCATGCTTTATGAGGCCAGTAATGTAGATCCCAACTACTAGTGCCTTCCATCCCTGTGCACAACAGGACAATACAGTTTAAATTCATACCTATCAAGCATCAGATGAATTTTCCTAAGATTTCATTGGAGCAAATTGCTGGATATGGTGCAATAATATCTGCAAACTCCTGATATCCTGGGCTGAAGATGACTGATGACAGACTTGAGGCTAATCACTTCCATAATTTTACCTTAACTGCAGCTATGAAAATACTAAGGCAAAATTTGCTAATGATCCATGTGAGATACTTTGTCAGGGCAAAATGTTGCAAGTGGTATACTTATACATGCAGTCACTGAGACAGGTGAATCCTGTGCATATTCAGATCTGTTTTTCTATATCTGTTTTTTACTTCATGTTTTAATTTATTAGTATTATTGAGCCCCCTTATAAAACCATAATCACAATAATAACAGATTTTGCAGAACTCATTTATAATTAAGAAGGCTGAACTAATAGACATATATCCAATCTTAATTAGGAAACATTATGCTTTCCTGTACGTTAATCGCCCATGGAAAGAGAGAGCCCAAGGTCAAGGGCATCTAGCTTATTATCTCAGGGATCTTGTAAGAATACCAGGTGCATCATCAATAACCCCTGGAGAAGACATGGAGAAAGAGGTGGCTCATCTGCTTATACCCAATAAAATACATTGCTTTTAATACTATTGTCATCTATATGTTACCTATAATAGGTCAACCACTCTGTTGTACATGATACATACAAAGGCGGCAGAGCAAAGGACTTTGTCTCAAAGACCTGAAATAGTGCAGAAAACAAGAAAATAATTAGATACCAATTAGTATGTTAGTGCTCTTTTACAAGACGTGTAAATCCCTGCAGTGCTGCCCCCCTCTACATAAGGAGGTCAGGGAAATCTTCACTGATAAGGAGAGTGAACCATTCTTTGGACACTCAAAAGAAGGTGACCAGATGGTCAGAGAGACATAATCCTAGAGGCAATAGCAAATTAATAAATTTACATTTTGACTCACCGCTACAGACTTTTTTGAATGTGATCAACTTGAGTCAGTCATTGAAAGTTGTTTCTTAGATAAGCAATTTTCCTCATCAGTAAACCATAACAGAACTTAGGGGCAAAGTTGACTTATTATAGTATTGTTGAAATGCAATACTAGAAACTAGCTGGTTTCTCTTCCCATCTTTCTATCTTAGCATCCCAGCAACTATAATATATATGGATCAAGTGAGTAATAAAGGGTTCACTCAAGAACAATAACAGCTATATATACACACACACACTGACATACATATATATGTATGCCTGTATATGCATATGAATACAGAGATAGGTATACTTAGTTCTTGTCCCTGGGAAGGTTCATAGATAAACAGAAAAGATATTAATGCTAACAAAAACGTCCAGTGCTATGTGACGTGACTTAGTCGGTTTACACAGAAGGCACTTTAAGAGCACAAAGGAAGAGATACCTACATGATCTCTCAGGCCCTGTTTTAAGTCAATGTTTTTATGACTGTATGAACTTTTGTATAATTTCTCTCCAGTCAATGATAGAACACAATAAAGAATTGATGGAAAATGTACAATATATCCATATGGAGACAGCCAGGTAACCTTCAAACTGCAGAGTAACATTCACGCTGCAAACCAAATTAAACATTTATAGAGAGACTGATTTCAGAACTGTGCACATGGTATATACCCCACATGCCTTCTTGTATATATCCACTAGCATCACTGATCAGAAGCATGTGGATGAGCAAATCTAAAATTGCTACCAATGTATTATTAGAATTAGTTAAATGCTCTCATTTAGACAATGCCAACCCACTAAAACTCACTGGAGTTTGTAGAAGTCTTAAAAATTTCTCTTGGTAGAGTTAAATATGGGTTTCCATAAATAGAGAAGTCAGAAAAAAAAAAAACGGTTTTACAAACAAAAGAAAAAATTATTCAAAGATGTAAATCTACAGACTTTAAAGAGAGAATATAGGAACTGAGAAAACTATACACTACTTTTATTGTACAAAAGAATGAAAACTTATTAAAAAGATCTCAAGATGGAGAATGTGACCACGCATAGTAATGTGGATAATATAATCCAATATTAGACATGGTTAAGCATAAAGGTACATTTCTTTATAGTCTGGATATTTCAATGTTATCATATTTTGTTGCCATTCATTTATTTGTTCATCTTTCCATTCATTCAGCCTTAATTAGACCTATTTTATGCACATTGGTTGAACATTTATTAAGTGTTTATATACGCTGGCAACTCTGCTACATACTAGGAATGCTAAGGCTCCCTTTAAGGAGAATGGACAATAGAAACACCATGTGAAATTACTATGTGAGAAGTAATTAAATGTTGTCATTGGTGCATCACTTCACTTTTTATTTGTCATGATTTTGTTGTTGTTGTTAATCAGACTAGGTTGATATGACTCTGGAGTATCCACAAGCTACAAGTGGCTGTTGTTGAATTTGCTTTCTTAGAGGGAGAAGGGTGTCCATGACCGTTGTTATTACAATTACACTTAAATGATTACTAGAAAATGTGATTCTGTTTCCATCCACTACATATGTAATAGTTCTCCAAACTCAAAATTCTGATATGAGATTCTACTTTTTAACTGTCAAACCATACTTGTTGAAGTTTACAGAAAGAGACTGCTTCAACATCGTTTTTGTCCATCTAGTTCATATAAAGCTGAAATGCTGTTATTTTAAAAACTTTCCCAGCTCAAACATTTCCGAAATACCATCTGATATTCTTGTCTTTTGAATTCATCCTTCATGCTGATGTTAAATCTCAAGTATTCTCTCACAAAGACAAATTTCTGAGTTTTTAACTTCAAAAGACTGAAAGAAAAAATACACACAGTCTCCTAAGCACATCAAATACCTTTTTCCAAAGTACACTTGACTGGGGGGAGATGACACTCATATCCTGATGACAATAAGAACTGAGAGAAAATAAACATTCCACCACATAGTTGCTTGAATGAGTCAATCAATAGATAAACATTTATTTAGTTATGTGCCTTTCAGTTCCTACTAAAAAAAAAATAATAATCAAAACCAATTAAACATGTTAACTACTTACCACTTAACCCTTTGCACATTTTATAAGTGTATATTTTAAAAAGGAATTCATTCTACTTAGTGTTGGTAGAGTAATCTTTCAATATCTTACACATTCTAACAGACCAGTGGCTTGAAATATAAAATAGAGATTATCTATATAACAGATTTAGCTCTGCCTACATGGTATTGCTTTGCATGATACAATGAAATGCAAACTGTATAAGACTCAACTTCTGCTATATGTGTACTGATTATTTAACTGTGGAGGCATGTCTAGACATGAGTGTCTATGATAGAGGACTGCATGTGCTAAGAGACTGTTGATAAGTTCAGTTGAGTAAGAGATTTTTTTCTCAATGCTAGAGTTAAAATTCTCAATGCTTTTTCTCTTTCTACACAAGCTATTTTATTATTTAGAATAAGATTTTGCTCAGAGTACATGTCTGCCTCTTTAATATTATTAAGTGATTATTAGAGGCTATAGCGTAGGGAACATATAAATAAAATGATATGAGGGGTGTAGCAGTTTCAGTAGAAAAGATGAATTGCTTTGAGCAGAGTTAGCTCAAAGAAAAACAGCAGTAAGGGCCTGTGGTAGAAGAATATGTCATAGAGAATACAGTATCTCAGATGTCACAGGTTACTGGGCTCATGGAGGGCTGATGATGAAGTAAGGACAAAACTGACTCTATACAACGACTGCTGTGGATGGATTGAATTGTGTCCCCCAAATTTCATATATTAGAAACTTAGTCATCATTGTAACTGTCTAGGTTGGGAAATCCTATTATGGTAATTGAAATGTGGGGCTTTGGGGAGGTGATTAGATTGTAGGTCCATGCTGTAGTGAATGGATTAATAATGTTGGTCAAGGGTGTGGTTCTGAGGGCTTTAATAGGAGAGTGAATGATGAGGTTAGTCTCTCTCTCTCACTCTCTGTTTCCATCACCTTGCAAAGTGAGATCAGTGGATCACTGTCACCACCACCAAGTCTCTCACCAGTTGTGTTTCCTGGACATTAGACTTCTCAGCCTCACAAACTGTAAGCAATAAATTTCACTTTCTTAAAAGTTCCATGCATTTTGGTATAAACAAAGGAACTAATGCAATGACTCCAAACTGTAGGCTTAGAAATAAACTCTCTCCCTAAAGTTAATACTACCATATGTTTGTCAGAACTGCTTTCTAGCAAACATGGAAATCATCACTGAGGAGATTCCAAAGGGTATATCATTTGGCTTTGGTCCACAGGTTTGAAATATGCACAGGGTTTTCTGAATTCTCAAAGAGAAATAAAGATGGTAAAAGGTTTATTTCATTTTACCACAGCTTTGACCTTACTTGCTCCTTATAGGAGCCCCACTGCGATGAGGAAGGAGCCAAAGTGACAGTGGCATGATCATAATAAATAAATAAATAAATAAATAATCATTGTCAAGGCTAATATCAAGGAGCTTTCGCCCATGTTTATTTTAGAAGATTTACAGTTTCATGTCTTATGTTTAGGTCTGTGTATGATGTAAGATAAGGGTCCAATTTCATTCTCTTATATGTGAATGTTCGGTTTTCCCAATATCATTTATCAAAGACACTATACTTTCCCTATTGTGTCTTCTCAGTGGCCTTGTCAAAAGTTAGTTGACTGTATGGCTGGCCAGTTAGCTCAGTTGGTTAGAGCTGTCTAGGTTGGGAAATCCTATTATGGTAATTGAAATGTGGGGCTTTGGGGAGGTGATTAGATTGTAGGTCCATGCTGTAGTGAATGGATTAATAATGTTGGTCAAGGGTGTGGTTCTGAGGGCTTTAATAGGAGAGTGAATGATGAGGTTAGTCTCTCTCTCTCACTCTCTGTTTCCATCACCTTGCAAAGTGAGATCAGTGGGTCACTGTCACCACCACCAAGTCTCTCACCAGTTGTGTTTCCTGGACATTAGACTTCTCAGCCTCACAAACTGTAAGCAATAAATTTCACTTTCTTAAAAGTTCCATGCATTTTGGTATAAACAAAGGAACTAATGCAATGACTCCAAACTGTAGGCTTAGAAATAAACTCTCTCCCTAAAGTTAATACTACCATATGTTTGTCAGAACTGCTTTCTAGCAAACATGGAAATCATCACTGAGGAGATTCCAAAGGGTATATCATTTGGCTTTGGTCCACAGGTTTGAAATATGCACAGGGTTTTCTGAATTCTCAAAGAGAAATAAAGATGGTAAAAGGTTTATTTCATTTTACCACAGCTTTGACCTTACTTGCTCCTTATAGGAGCCCCACTGCGATGAGGAAGGAGCCAAAGTGACAGTGGCATGATCATAAGAAATAAAAAATAAATAAATAAATAAATAATCATTGTCAAGGCTAATATCAAGGAGCTTTCGCCCATGTTTATTTTAGAAGATTTACAGTTTCATGTCTTATGTTTAGGTCTGTGTATGATATAAGATAAGGGTCCAATTTCATTCTCTTATATGTGAATGTTCGGTTTTCCCAATATCATTTATCAAAGACACTATACTTTCCCTATTGTGTCTTCTCAGTGGCCTTGTCAAAAGTTAGTTGGCTGTATGGCTGGCCAGTTAGCTCAGTTGGTTAGAGTGTGGTGCTGATAACACCAAGATCCAGGGATCCCTGTACCAGCCAGATGCCAAAAAAAAAAAAAAGAAGAAAAGAAAAAAAATAGTTAACAGTATATTCTTGAATTTATTTCTGTGCATTCTATTCTCTCATTGATCCATATCTTTGTTTTTATGCCAATACCATACTGTTTTGATTACTATAGCTTTGTAATATAATTTGAAATAAGAAAAAAGAAAAAAAAGACTGACACAATAGGAAAATTTGAATTTTTGTTTACCAGGGAGTGTGGATCATTCTTTCTCGGTTAGTTTTTCCTACTGAAGGAAACTGAGAGAGGGAGGGAGGAAGGGAGGAAGTGTACCTCTTTCAATCCAAATGGGCTGGAGTTGCCTTCTCTAGTGGACGTTTAAGTATAAAACACGTGGATTATATGGGGACATTTTTTTAACACAGTGGTTTTTCTCAATATTTCTCTTACTTTGGAAACACATTCATCAGGCTTTAAAAGCTGAGGACGAAGTACAAGACTAGAAAGATTTGGAAGAATTTGTAATGAGGCTGAGCTAGTTTTCCCCGTTCCCTAGAGTGGAAAGTAAACTTCCCAACTTGGAATCTGGGGTGATAGGTGTGAAGCAAAATGTCCATGTTCTGGAGTCCTTATAAAAATTGATGCTTTAACTCTTCAAACTCGAGGGAATAGAAGGATAATGGAAATGTCAGGTAGGTTTGGAGGAATCTGAAAACAGAGGGTGATAATTCTTTACTTCAGAAGTGTATTCCAGGGCAATTAAAATTCTGATCCCATGGGCTGACCCCGTGGTGCACTCAGGAGAGTGCGGCGCTGGGAGCGCAGCAACGCTCCGGCCGCGGGTTCGGATCCTATATAGGAATGGCCGGTGTGCTCACTGGCTGAGCGCGGTGTAGAAAACACCACACCAAGGGTTGCGATCCCCTTACCAGTCACAAAAAAGAAAAAAAAAAAATTCTGATCCCAGAAAGTCAGGGGAGAGGGTGGTTTGAAATCAAGATTGATGTCTCTAGCTACAGAGGGCCTAAAGCTCCACCCAAGAGTTTCTAGAGGCCTCGGAGTGGCCCCAAAAGTAATAATCAGAGAGCATTGCTAGTCCTGGACCTAGAGATGCCTCTTGTTTGGAAATTAGGAATAACATAGCTGCAACCCTCATGTAACAAACAATGAGGTATACCTCAGTGAATACCAGACTGGATGGATGGTCAATAAAGAAGGACACAATATTCCCATGTCCAGTATGTGAGCATCACCAGCACCACCCCTTCATGCCTTACAGAAAACCTACCAAATGGTAGACAGTTTCCAACATTTTTTCACCATCGATCAGAATTTAGTTTAAGTTTGAAATAGTTTTGTTGTATAATATTGAAACCACACTTCAAGCTTGCCTGATTTTGTGGCCTAAATTTATACCTCATACAGAATTTGTATCAATGGCATCAAAATAAAAACATAAATAAATAAATAAAACAGAAGAATACTCAAATCTCTCATAAGGTAAACTTTGGATCTCTCTAGACTGCTGATAACCTTTTCTTCAGAGACATTTTGCTATGGTAAGCCTATCATATCATATCTCCTTGATTGCATGCCTTCTCTGTACCACTCCTGTTTCACAGTCCTCTTCACTGTCTTCAGTGTTAGACTCAACTTGGACCTCAAGCACACCATAGCTTTCAAATTGATTCGGATGAACCAGTCCACCAACCTGAACCTATGAAGTTCATGTATTAGGAGTATTCACAATAAACTCTACTCTTTATACAGAATTAACCAGCAAAACAAATGATATAAAAGTTTACTGCAGTTTCGCTATAGATACGTAAGATACACAATACTTCAAACTAACTTGAAAGTGTTATATTTTGCCATACTGGCTTTTTTGCAGGGAGACTGATAAAACTGGATCTGGAGAGAAGAGTAGTGAGAAGGTCAATTGGTAACTAAAATTAAAGGATGAAGAAGAGTGATCTGGGATCAGGAGAGTGCTGGGTCCTTCACTGCAGAACAGACAGGAGCCTAGCAAATGTGTTCAGGGGATGATCTGTGACAGAGCAGCAGCCCACTGCCTGTTCATCCCCTGCCACTCAACAACAACCCTGTATGCATGAAACCTCTCTTCCACCCCACTCAATAACCAAACCTAGA
>NW_007730713.1:25976-31756 GCF_000696425.1 Galeopterus variegatus
ACCACCACTGCACAAGGCAAAACAAAAGCAAACAAAACTGAAGCAGCATAGGTCGCACTTTGTAATGTCTGACCAAATGTTTTCTGTTTCACAAATCGGAGTGGCCACGTGCCACTTGCAAAAATAATATTATATTATATTTATGAGCAAGTCTGAATCTGTCCTGTGTTAATTGCCTGGGGGATGAAAGTCAGCATCTGCTCTGTCTTTTGCATTTGATATTAGAAAAGATAAATCTGCAAAAAGAGAGTTCGGATGTGGGTAAAGAGAAGAGAGTTTTGGGGTCAGGAGGGACTAGGACCTGTGGCGCTCTCATGGCCTCACTAGCATTAATAATTTAGACCTATCTGTACATCTGTATACAACTTGCTACAGGTGAGGGTTAATTTAGCATATTTTCATTCTTTATACATTTACCTATGTAAAAAATATTTCCTTTGAAACTAGCATTCATGAATTTATTTGTAGATTTAATTACTTTACTTGTTCTGAATATTTACACTTCCTTTCTCATTCTGCAGTCCTATGCTGGCCTCAATACACTGAACTATATTCAGCATTATAAATACACTGTAACACCAAAAAGGCTGGGATGCACATCATTTGAAGAGTGAAAATGGCTTGAGAGCATGAAGTCTCATTATCCACAGGTAAGAAACCCAAATCTGTGTCTAGATATTTAAATATAAATAGTTCCTGATATCTGGACTGTGACAGATATAAGTCACATTATCACTTCTTAATTGCCTCCATTACTAACTTCATTACTTCTTTTTAGCTTTAAGAGGACTCTGTGTGAGCTCCTGGGGTTCAAGTGCTTCCATTGAGAGGGAAATGAGCACTTTTCCATGGATATATTGCTGGGATTTTATTGATACACATTACACTCCAACCCCAGGTTATGCTAAATGAGTGGCTAAAATGATCCTTGGGGAGCTGATGGTCTATGTGGGCTCCCTTAGCAACTCAAGTGCCTAAAGCCAGCCCTGCTTGTCACATTTGCCAGTCTCTCCCTGTTCATATCTTGTCGCCTGGTGCCCATGGTGCAGTGTTATACCTAGAGGGCCGTTTTGCTTTTCTCAGATAACGGGTATATTTTACCATCAACATTCTTTTCCTACCATTGAGATACAATTTATTTTTTAAGAAAAATCTCCATAGTGTCATGCTGTATTATGCAATGGGACTTTAACTTCCCCAGAAGTATATTAAGTCTGAAGGGTGGAATTGAAATTATGAGATCACATTTCCTCAGTTGCTGATAGAAATGGGACAATTAGCTCTGTCTTATGCATGTACTTTTGGGCATAGTTTGTTGGTGGTTGATATTTTTCAATAATACCCTCTCTGGAGCTTTCCTGTCTCTGATTATCAGCTGATGATAATCTTCAAATCCTTTTGTCCTTTTCTTTTTCATGCAGATACTTAAGCTCCTTCATTTATAGGTTTATGTAATATATTCACTGAGTGCTTGTCATAACCGAAGCTTTTTATTTTTTGGCAGAATCTTTCTTGGACAAGTGCTAACTACATTTTCCACCTATATTGAAAGGGATTTAGTTTATATAAAATTATGTCAAAATATCTCATCGAAAAGGAAAATTCAATTTATCTTTTTTGAACTCTACAAGAAATTAATAGGTATTTACTGAGCTACTGAATTGTGCTAAACATTGTGCTAGGGATTAGCACAAATCTACTGCCTAATACACACTCCCTGGCCTCAGTTTTGAAAGTTTGAAGAGCATTACAGTGCAAGGCATAAAATATCAAGTTATGTTCAATATAAGTTAATGATAAAAAGAGTAACTGTTTAATCAAGGTCTGTTTATGTCATACTAGCTGTGAAACTTTGAGCAAGTTACTTTTAACTTGGTTTTCTTATTTGCATAATGGTATGATAATAATAATGCCTGATCTGAGTAAGAAATAGGAGCACAAACATTAAGTTCTTAGAACAACGTTGGCACATAGTAAGCTTTAAATAAATGTCAGTTATTTTTATCATTTTTTAAAGCAGCCAAAACAAAGGGTTGTGCCAGAACCATGAAAGCTAAAAGAAGGAGAAAACATCTCTCTTCAATAAAAGTAGGAAATATGTGTGGCCGCAAAGATGACAAATGAACTGGATGGATCTTTATGGATCAGTAGAAACATTCTTTGGCTTGGCCCTGCTGTTAAAATGTGTATATTTGTATGCACATGTGTGTGACTGTATGTGTTTCAGAGCTAGTTATAATCTGCATTTGTTTCTTTTTTTTTTTTTTTCCAAATAAGAAATTAGTCTTATTAAACCCATTGTATCATTTATAATTCTTTGGTTGCAACATGATCTTACCCTGACTAGTTATTCATAAAGATAATTAGCTGGAAGCTAGGGGGGGATGCACACAATCAAATGGAACTGCGAAGACCAAGGTCAAGAGGAGTAAGGAACCCAGAAATCACGGTAATGGGGGCCACTCAAGAGTATGCTCTGGCAGCCTCTGCAAGAATGAGCAAACTCAAGTGCATTTTTTCTTCCTTCTCCTCAAGATTCAAGGTTCCTGTTGTGTTCCATCCCTGCTGGCTGTCATGGTCTGCCTTTTCCCTTACTTTAAAGGTGTCAATGTCAAAACACACCATACTACTTGTAACAGACTTACAAGTAATTGAATGGTTTACTACTCAGAACATGTAAGAAAAGGGAATCCCTGGGTGAGGGGGTCCACTGCCTGCAGGAGGGAAAGGGAGAGAGAGAGAGAACATGGTGCAGCCTGCCCATGGGGCGTCTGAATAATGTTGGGTGCAGACTAACTGTGGGTGGCCTCTCCTGTTGCATGGAAGGAAGATAAGAAGGGCAGGCGGAGTTGCCTTGGGTGTGACTTATGAGGCCTCACAGAAATGAGTCAGCTAAGGTGCCTGACAGTGTTTAATGGTTTAGCCAAATGCAGTTTTGTTGTGAGTGACTTATTGCTGCTGATCCTATTTCTCCTAAGGTCCCATGGGAAAGAAAGAAAGTCCTATCAGTCATGCTTTGGAAATGTGACCACTCCATGTCTATGGCAGTGACTCTCACTTTGACTAACAGTCTCATGAAGACTCCACACAATGGAAGATAGCTGTTCCCCAAGAGGAAATGGACAGAGCAATGAGTAGCCAGTTAATCGAGAGGAGCAGGTCCTAGACTTGACGGTGGTATGATGGCCAGTATTTGAAATCTTTTAAAAAGTTTTCTTTCTTTTGATAATTTATAATAAAAAACAAGGAAGATGAGAAATGTATAGTGGGAAGAAGAAAGTTTAATTTGGAATAGACACAGAAACAGGAAAGGTGAGAGGGAGAGAGATTCAAAAAATATAAAAGTGAAAATGAGGATAGAATTTAGATTTTAAATGTAAATGTTTTCTTTGAAATCTGTACTATATACAAACTTGTACATAGTACCGGTCCCCTAAAACTGACTTTATATTTGTTACAAGACCTTATGAGGTATTCTAACCCTCCAAAGTACTTTTTTTTTTTTTGTCCTTTTTGAGACCGGCTGCACCACGCTCAGCCAGTGAGCGCTGTGAGCACACCGGTCATCCCTATATAGGATCCAAGCTTGCGGCGGGAGCGCTGCTGCGCTCCCAGTGCCGCACTCTCCTGAGTGCGCCATGGGCTCGGCCCCGCTCCAAAGTATTCTTAAGATGAAGTATTCACCATAACACAAGAAAAAGTATTCAATAAATATCAAATTCTTTTAATGAACTTTCACAATCATGTTTATTTAACTGTATTCTGTGAGATTTTTCAGTACATGAAACTGTTTTATAATACACATAATGCATATTATGAGAACATTTAATTCAAAGTTACAAGAATATTTTGAAAAAAATAAAAAAATATATTAAAAATCTCATACTTCAAAGTAGATGATTAAAATGTTTATTCCATTTATGTACTTCTTTACAAATTAATTGACCATGTTTTTTTCTTGACCTGGTAGCTTTTACTAGAATTGAGACAAGGGAAGCTAATAGCTTCTTCAAAGATCATGCCATTAAAAATAAGAAAACACACGATATTTTGTATGAATCTTTAAATAAGCATTACAAGTATTCTATCCAAATATAAAGATGTAATTTAATGAAATTAGTAATTTCAAATCATGTTCAAAATTGGTTCAAAAGTTGATGCTTTCGTTCTGCGCATCACTGAACAGAAATTACTTCATGACAGCTCTTCTGATTCACAAGGTAAAAATAATCCCCCACCATTCTTAGTTTCATAACAATATGTTAATAACTCTAGTGTAGCACAAATAATAACATATACTATTTAGTCACGTGCACCTATTCTCAGCTGAAAGAATTAGAGTAGAAGCTGATTCACAACCTTGTGGTCTCTACACTTAGCAAAAGCCCACCTTTGATGATAGGACTCAATGTGTTTGACCTCTTTGTCAAGTAATTGTAATATGGCATGAGGGAAGAAAGAGAATTAGCCATAAAATATCATTTCTGCCACTGCCAAGCCTATTGTCAACTAACTTCACAACCTTGAAAAATAACTTTTTTTTATTATTTGCAAAAGGATG
Source organism: Galeopterus variegatus (assembly GCF_000696425.1). Classification (NCBI taxonomy): domain Eukaryota; kingdom Metazoa; phylum Chordata; class Mammalia; order Dermoptera; family Cynocephalidae; genus Galeopterus; species Galeopterus variegatus. The sequence continues at coordinate 30,538 of NW_007730713.1, forward strand.
TGCAACTCCCTGAGGTGTTTTAAGGATAAAAAGTGACAAAGTATATCCTCATAGGCATGAAAAATATTATTGAAGTCAGCTTTCTTCTACATTTCCTCAAGAATAACAGTTTTGAGTTTGAAATGCAAAATATCATAATAAGGGCAATCTGAGAGTTAAAGAAGGGCAGGATCTACACTAGGTTTGAGATTTTCCTAAGTATTAAGAAACACTGAGCTCCTCGAAATATGTTTACATTAAGCTCAGTGTGGGCTCCTGCCTATTAACCATGGGAGTGGGTAAGATGAGATAATTCACAGAAATTCTTGTAACAATGTTTATTGAGTATTTATTATGTCTAAGAATGGTGCTATCTAATATGGCTGTGAATGAAACGAAAGAGTCTTTCATTGTTGTGAGAGGTGCAGACAAGTAAGTAAACATAATAATGATGTATAATGAATCAAAGGAAGTACAATGAACTCTAGGAGATATTTGAGTCATTTTTTCTCAAGGCGTTTGCTCTTGGTATCTCACGATAGCAATACCGTAAGACCAATAATATTCTGGAGTTGGCTCAGCACAGCCAATTGTGTGCATTTCTTCCCAACTCTGCTTTCAGTGATGTCACCTTGGAAGCTTGAACCTGGCCATGAAGGAGAAATATGCACATCACAGAAACAGACAAATATTACAAATCGGGACTTTACTTCTCCACCACTACTACTGCCTTTTAAAAAATGTTTATACAATAGTTTTTATAAACTGCTTTATAAAATTTTAAAAGAAGAGATTTGGAAAGAGAAACAAAATATTTTTTAAAGCTAGGGCAACCTGACATTTTACATTTTTTTCTCATTTCTATGAAAGCCTGGTTAGCATGCTTATAATAGTTTCTGAATGACTGTTTTTCTCTTTCATGTTTTTTTTAGAAAACTCCAGAACAAATAGCAATAAATAATTCAAAGCTTTTAAGGAATTATTTTCTTATGAAGACATAAGATAAATTCAGTTGATTGATAATTTTAATAAGGGGTTACACAATTTTTAAACTTTTTCCTCACTGGATAGGCTCATCATTACACATCACAGATAATAATAGCTCTCATATTTTATTTCAACGTGTAGTAACAATGAAATATCCAACTGGAAGACTTTTGCAAAAACTGACCAAGCACTGGCTGCAGTATTCAAAGTGCCTGAGGTGATAATAACTTGCCTAAATACCAACTGAAATTCA
>NW_007730713.1:32308-48683 GCF_000696425.1 Galeopterus variegatus
AGATAATAATAGCTCTCATATTTTATTTCAACGTGTAGTAACAATGAAATATCCAACTGGAATACTTTTGCAAAAACTGACCAAGCACTGGCTGCAGTATTCAAAGTGCCTGAGGTGATAATAACTTGCCTAAATACCAACTGAAATTCAAAGAACAGCTTTGCTGAATTTAATGCAGTTTTCCTTAGTACAAATTAATTTCACAGTTTCCTTTTTAACAGGTGATCACCAAGGATCCATGACCTACTGCCAATAAATAAGACTTCATTTGTTTGTTGAAATAATTATTTGTGTGCAATAGAACTCGCAGAAGCCAGTTTTTGTAGCCTGCAGCTATTTCTTCTCTTCTAGAGCACTCTAAATTTGTTAACTTTAAGCAATTACTTCTGTACCAGACAATTATCTTTCTAACCCAGTCAATTTGTCCACATTTTTATCACTGCAAAGTCTTTCAGCTAGGGGAAAAATATGCCTGCTTGAATACCTTGTAGAAGTCCAATCTCCGTTTTAGAGTTTTTCATTTTGGCTTATAAAATTGCAAAAACCTGATGAATTCTCTATGTATAGATATATACATATGTATTAGTGTTCTTTTTTAATAACATTCTATCACCCCTCTCGTGTTTCATTTATCATCAAAAAGGGTTTTAAATAGTTTAGATGGATGCATATCATATTTCCCCTGAATTATTACAGGTGAGAACAGGTTAAAAGATATTGCTGATACATCTTAGTGCTGTGTACACTGAGAGCTGGTCTCTTAGGTTCCCAGTGGTCTGCTGCAGGCAGGAGCTGTTTACACCCAGGGGTGAGGTTTTAATTGCTAACACTTCCTAAAGGCAGGCGAAGGTGATCAAGTAGGAGAGAGAGAAAAAAGATCAGGAACATAAAACAGCACGTTCCCCCAGAGCCCTAGTAGAAAAGTGTAGAAAACAGGAGATTCCCATTGCATTTTTCAGAGGATGTTTCAAAGGATTATTTATCATATTAAGGTACCTGAGGTTCTAAGGACGTGAGGAATATGGAAGGGACCTAGATGTTTTTTGACCTCGATCTCCTCTAATTCTGTGAGATGTCTTCTCCACCACTGGAGAAGTTGTTAGCCACAGAAGTGAGAACCTGATACAGCCTGAGGAAAGCATGCAAGGGGAGGGCTGAAGGGCAGCGGGATTAATTCAGTAGGGAAAGTAAAGAGATTTGAGAGCCAGACAGACTGGAATGGGAAACTTGACTTACAATTTAGTAGGTTTTCAATCTTAGCTAAATTTCTCACTTAATTTCTGACTTAGAGGCTCTGAGGAAAAATTTTGCTTGCAAGCTCATTCTTGTGTTTGGCAGAATTCAATTCCTTGCAGTTGTAGGGCTGAGGTCCCCATTTTCCTAAGACCTGTTGGCTGGGCACTGCTCTCAGCTCCTGGAGGCTGTCCCTCTCATTGGGAGCTCACAACAAGGATGCTTGCTTTTCTCAGACCAGGCAGAATAGATATCTCTGACTTCCTCTTCTTGATCACTCAAAGAAATCTCTGCTCTTAAAGGGTTCATATGATTAAATCAGTCCACTTGGATAATTTCCCTTTCCTAAAAGCATATATGTGCCTCATAACATAACTTGATAATAGAAGTAAAATACTTCCTATTCACAACCCCAGGTTTTATGCAAGGCATCTGGAATACCATTTTAGGTATTCAAGAAAATTTAGGGCAGAAAATCTTGAATACCATTTTAGGATTCTTCCTACCCCATGAAGTGTTAGTAACAATCTCCAATGGTTGGGAGGATTGACGGTAAAAATCTTATATATTAAATTTATCACCTTGATTAGCATATAACTCTTGATACCTGGTAACGATGATGATGATGATGATGATGATGATGATGATGATGATGATGATGATGATGATGATGATGATGATTGCTATGGTTTAAATGTTTGTGACACCCCCAAAATTCCTATCTTGAAATCTATTCACAGATGTGATGGTGTGAAGAAATGTGGCCTCTGGAGTGATTATATCATGAGGGCTAAGTCCTCACAATTGGAATTAGTGCCCTTATAAAAGAGGCTGGAGAGACCTCTCACCCCTTAGCCATGTGAGGCTGGAGTGAGAAGAAGGCTGTCTGTGAGGAAGTGGGCCCTCACCAGGTACCATCTGCCCATGCCTCAATTATGGACCTCACAGCCCCCAGAACTATGAGAAATAAATGTCTGTTGTTTATAAGCCACGTAGTCTATGGTATTCTGCTATAGTAGCCTGAAAAGACTAAGCAATGATGATAATAATGACACAAAAAGATATTTATCCTCAGGTCTAAGGGACAAGAGTGGAGCCCAAAACAGGAAGTAGAATCAGAAATTCAGAGTCAAATAATACAGATAAGGAACAAGATAAAGACGTTCAGGGAGGGTTCAGATGATTCCGTTGTTGGGAATCAATTTGTATAACTTGGAAACTCTATCAAATGCTGGTAGCTTATCAAGTAGGAGCTAGCTCGTTTTAAGGCATAGGACTAGGGTCAATATTATCCTTATTTATTTCAAGGCTTTGTATTGCCAGTTTAGTCAGATCCAAGGTAAGGATCTTTTCTCTAACTTTCCTGATATTATTGGAATAAACCCCTGCCTTTCCTAAATTAAGGATTCTGTTAGTTCCCTTAATAGATTACCAAACTCCCTATTATTAGTTTAATCTTATCTACCACAGGCTATTATTAATTAACACATCACCCAGTATTTATATAGCATCTGTTGGAGACACTGTTGTGGAGACTAGTAAGTTACATAAGTATATTCTTCTAATAGCAGGCCCTAACATGCACAAATGATGTCAAAGCCATGGCTGTTGGTTAATATAAATTATGACCTTGCAAATGAAGTTTCAGTGTAGTACCTATTAGATCAAATTAACACAACCATAGGGGAGCTCATAATTCTCTTTCCTCCATATTTTATCACAGCTTATGCAAAATCAAACCATAAACAAAATATAAGGTACAGTACATTACTGTAAATCATGAGATTTTGCAACAAAACAATAATTATCAAGATATACAGGTTCTATATCAAGAGTCCTTGACACTAATGAGAATGATAATTATTAAATGAAAAAGAGCTTCCTTCTTTCATGAAGCATGTAATGAGAGCCTACTTTGTGCCAGGTACTAGTGATGTGGTCCAAAACCAAGTAATACCTGCTTTCAAGGAGATTGCAACGTATTTAATGGTAAACAGAGAAGTAAATCAATAATTACATAGTATAATAAGGATTATGCTAGAGTCATACACAGAAAGCTATACGGACAATAACTTGGGGTATAACTTGGATCGGAGACTGTGGTTGTAGGCTGTATGTTCCATTAAGACAGAGACTACAGATTTATCTCACTCTTTTTCTCTAGTTCCTATCATATTATCACATGCATAGTATGTTTATAATTCATATATGTTCAATGAATGAATGAGAAAATGAATTGTTAGCAGATAATTTATCTATTTGGCTACTAGTAGCTGCCCCCTTTCTCTTAATTATCCTCATATAAAAATTATGGTTTATCCACACCATTTTCTTCTCAGGACCCAGTTTCAGGAGAATACTACTCCACCCCTGGTTTAAGTTTTGAACATAATTCCATCAGACTAATGTAGTGTTCTTACATGGGAGAATTTTTTGCCCTCCAGGGGACATTCAGCAATGTCTAGAGACATTTTTGCAATTGAGAGAGGGCGTGGATGGCTACTGGCCTCTACTGAGTCTCTTCATATTCTTTCATGCAGAGGATAGTACCCATCCCCATCAAATAATTATCCAGCCCAAATTGTCAACAGGATTTGAGCAACCAGGTTAAACATAATCTGAAGCTTGCTCTACCTCTGAATGTTTTAGTCGTATAATCCAATAAATTTTCTGCTTATAAAAGAGGCTGGAGAGACCTCTCACCCCTTAGCATTGGATCGGAGACTGTGGTTGTAGGCTGTATGTTCCATTAAGACAGAGACTACAGATTTATCTCACTCTTTTTCTCTAGTTCCTATCATATTATCACATGCATAGTATGTTTATAATTCATATATGTTCAATGAATGAATGAGAAAATGAATTGTTAGCAGATAATTTATCTATTTGGCTACTAGTAGCTGCCCCCTTTCTCTTAATTATCCTCATATAAAAATTATGGTTTATCCACACCATTTTCTTCTCAGGACCCAGTTTCAGGAGAATACTACTCCACCCCTGGTTTAAGTTTTGAACATAATTCCATCAGACTAATGTAGTGTTCTTACATGGGAGAATTTTTTGCCCTCCAGGGGACATTCAGCAATGTCTAGAGACATTTTTGCAATTGAGAGAGGGCGTGGATGGCGTCAGACTAATGTAGTGTTCTTACATGGGAGAATTTTTTGCTCTCCAGGGGACATTCAGCAATGTCTAGAGACATTTTTGCAATTGAGAGAGGGCGTGGATGGCTACTGGCCTCTACTGAGTCTCTTCATATTCTTTCATGCAGAGGATAGTACCCATCCCCATCAAATAATTATCCAGCCCAAATTGTCAACAGGATTTGAGCAACCAGGTTAAACATAATCTGAAGCTTGCTCTACCTCTGAATGTTTTAGTCGTATAATCCAATAAATTTTCTGTAAGATATTTAACTCCTGTGGTTGTGATAATTTGCAACAAAACCCTCTAATCTGATGAAGAATATTAAATAAATTATGGTAGCACATAAACAAAAAAACAAAATGAAAATTATTTATCAAATTAAATAATAATATATTTGCAAAACATGAATGTCATGAATAGTTTTGTGTTTCTGGGTAAACAACATTTTAAAATCCTTATAAGGGGAGTCTTTATATACCCTGTAACATGGATCGCTATCCTAATTACCGAGAGAGAAAGAGGGAAAAAGAGGGAAAGAAACTTTTTTTAAAAGTAGGATTTAGATGCTTTTGATGACGATATCCCTTCAAGTGTAAAACCCTCCCTCCCTCACCCTCCCACACCAAGTTGTTATCTAAAGATAAAATAAGATTTCATGAATAGTGTCTCTAAAATACAATTCTCCCCTTCCCCTAGACTGGGAATGGAATTACATTAGAAACTCATACGATAAAAGAAAAGCTAGCATTGACATTTATTTTCTTATTTGATGAGGCTTTGCCTGACCACATAGGGTAAGCAATGAAGATATACCACCCTATTTCTTAACTTTGATCCTGAAAATGTTCTTCACACTCCCATCATTAATATTTAATATTTTGGAGCATAGAAATAGAGAATGACAGATCATTGTGATTGCCCTCAGAAGCGAGTTATAGGGCATAGTTCCTATCCTCAGTTATTATAGATATATTTGTCTCTGACAAATAGAGTGGTATCACATAGGGCAATAACATATTCTTTTGTGCTAATTGAGAACGACATTTATCCTTAGAGTTCCTCTGGGAGCAGCATTCTCTGTGCAGATATGCAATGTGACTCCACTGAGGTATCTCATGCCACCAGACTAATATTTCTAAAACTCTTTTCAGATCTGAACTCCACCTTTTAAAATCCTTCAACAGCTTCTCAAATGTCAAAGATCCAAGCCAGAATCATTTGTGACATAGTAAGATCTTTAGATCCCATTTTTTGCCTCCATGTGGGCCACTCTTTTCTCCATGTGCTCTCCTATATCTGCTACTCTTTATTCATTACTCAAGTACTTTCAACATGGCATGCTCTTTCGTACATCATTGGTTTTGCATATGGTGCTTGCCCTGTTGGAAAAACTGTCTACTCCCCCTTGGCCATGACACGTTTCCATCCATGCTATTGACTTAAATCCTGACCCTGTCTGACCTGTTGGAAAAAAAATCTCCTCCCCCTTGGCCATGACACGTTTCCATCCATGCTATTGACTTAAATCCTGACCCTGTCTGATCTTCCTACTACCCCACCATGGGTTCAGCTGAGCCTCTTTTCTGCTTCATCAACACCCTGTGGAATTGACCTTTCTCTTTGTGCCTGTTGCCTTATTTGTCTCCCACTCCAAACAACTTGTGAGTCCCTTGAGGAAAGAAACCATTTAATATCTATGTGTCCCCCCCACCCCTTAGAGAGTGACTTTTAAATGTTTGGGACAGTAATTCACATTAAGAAATGTAATTTAAATAATGGCTCAGAATATAAATATATGTCTGTGAATCCTTGTAACCAAAATTCACTGTAATACATTCTCTTCTCTTCTTTCTCATGTCTTTTCCACTTTATATTTGAATAAATCAACCCTCTCCCCAACTATTCTGCCTGGTTTTCCACGTCTAAGTAAACAGTATCACCAGCTGCCCACTTGTTCCAACAAACATTCTGAAAGAGTTATATTAATGATCTCTCCCTTTTCTCCACTTCTCTCATGCAGTCCATCTACTCTGCATCCACAGTATCCATCTTAACTCAAACATTAGTCCAGACCGTAACCATTCTCATTTGTCTAATGAAAATAGGTATTGCATGGTCTTCTCAATTCCACAGTTATCTTTTCATAACCTCTTACAAATGGAACTCAAAGTCAGGCCATGCCACTCTGTATTAGTTTCCTATGGCTTCCATAACAAATTACTACAATTTTGGTAACTTAAAACAAGAAAAATTTATTTTGTCATAGTTACGGATGAATCCCTCTGAAGGCTCTAGGAGAGAATCCTTCCTTGCCTATTCCAGCTTCTTGTGGCTCCAATAATTTCTTGCTTTCTGACTGCATAACTCCAGTCTCTGCCTTCGTCTTCACATGGCACCTTTCCTATGTGTTTGTGCAGGAAATCTCTCTTTGCTTTTCTCTTGTGAGGACACCTGTCATTGGATTTAGGAGCCACCCTAAATCTAGGAAGACCTCATCTTGAAAATGTTAACTTAATTTTATCTCCAAAGATCCCTTTTCTAAATAAGTTCACAATTGTAGATTCCCGATGTGCATACTTGTTGGGGAACCACAATTCATCCCATTACACACTTTTAAATCCTTCAGTGACTTTTTGATGCAAATGTTTGTTTAACGAAACAAAATCCAGTAAAATTGGCTTCATTCCATTTTTAAACAAACATGTCTTAAAATTTAGTTAAGAAATTGTCATTTTGTTTTCTTAGATGATTTATTGTTATTCAATTTTCTATTGAATTTTTAAGTATCATTGGAATTTATTTTAGTAACGAGTAGGAATCATAGCTGAATTTTCTTCTAATTAATCACTAATAACCAATATTATTGATTATATCTCCTGTTTTCTTAAAATATTTTATGGTTTTTATGACAACTAGTATCTTTTAAAAATCTTTCCCATTATTAAAGCATTCTAAAGTATTTACCTATTTAATTTTTTAAACACAAAATTGGAGTGTGTGTGTGTGTGTGTGTGTGTGTGTGTGTTTACTGGAATATTATGAACATTATACTACTGATACCCTAATGAAAGTAAACATGCTTGATGTATAAAGACATCTCCACTAGTTTGTTTCATTCATCTGAAAAAAAAAATCATGTGTTTTTAGAGAAATAAAAAATTGAGAAGAGTGAAAGGACTCAAGGTGACAAAAATATGTATTCCTTTGGCTTTGACTGAAAAGGTGTCAAGCATCAAGGAAAATAGAACCTAGCCTATGGGATTTCATTAGAAGTCAAATATGAATGATACATACAAAAATTATTGTGAAGAAATTTATATGTATAGATATATATGCTTATGTATATATGTATATGTGTATATATATGATATATAGTATCATACTCCATACAGTATTGTTTGCTCTTTTATTTATGTATCTAAGTAACAAATTATTGGTGTCTGCCTCTTAATGCTCTATATATATATAATGTCGTGTATATTCTTGAATAGTTTATGTTTCATTTACCATTAAAATGAATTTTATTTATTTATTACATTTTCAAATTTGTTATTTCTGGCATAGAGAAATATATTGATTGTGAACCAGGCAATTTTATTCAAGCCATCTTAATTTTTGCAGGTTTCTACTAGATTTATCTTAATCCATTATCAAACATAAAAATAATAATAGGTAGATTGGTTTTATTCTTTAGATAGTTTGGTGATATTGCACTTGATGTTCCTAGCTCAGAAAGAGAAATACTGCATTTTAAACATTTTCAAATGGAAAGAATTTGAGAAATCATCTAGTCCAGTGTTTTTCAAATTTTTGACCATATTCACTGTGAAAGGAAAAAAATAGTAAAGTTTTATGATGCAGTGTTTACCTCTAGTATGTGTGAAGCCTTGTGATAATTTTTCCACTATTCTATTTTAACTCATTTTCAAACATGTATCACCATACACAAAATTGTTTTCAAAATTCAACTGAGTGTTCAGACATGTCCAAAGACCAATTTTAGTCCAACATTCTCGTTTTGTTGATGAACTGAAAGCCACTGCCTTTAAGGAGCTTGCCCAAGGTTAAACAGCTAGACGGTGATAGCCTTCTGCTCTGTGGACAGATCTACTAATCAAAGTTTTATCCTGTCAGTTCTGTGCTTCTCAAAGTTGGTTATTCATCAGTATTACATCAAGCAGATGTTAACATATACATTTTCAGGCTCCTCTCCTTGGAACTGCTGAGTAAACTAGTTTATTTCTAAATCTAATATTGTGTATTTGTTTTATTTTAATGTGCATCTAGGCTGATATAGGCTTTTTAGAATAATTGAACCTCCAAATAGATAGCCAGACTGGATAGATTCTTCCATGTTGTATACTAGGATTTCTCCCACTAGTTGATAATGTCTCTGCATGTTTTTCATGTGCCTAGAGTTTATACTAAGAATAATTAAAATAGCTTAATTTTAATCATTATTTATTATAAGCATATTAATATAACAAATTGTGATTTTTCTTTATGCCCTTTACCCAACCTATCCCTCCCCAAATCCCACCCCTGCCTGCCCCCCAACTCTAGTATCCTTAGGTTTGTTTTCCCCTCACCCAGTTATAAGTGAGAACATGAACTATTTCTATTTCTTTGACTGGCTTATTTCACTTACACAGTTTTCTCCAGACTCATCCATGGTACTGAAAATGGCAGATTTTTTTTTTTTTTTTAATGGCTGAATAGTATTCCACTGTGTATATATATACCACATTTTCCTTTTCCAGTCATTCATCAATGGACACTTAGGTTGCTTCTATGTAAAATAGTTATAATTTCTAACTGAAAGTTATTTATTAAAAAGAGCAAAAATAAAAGTATACATTACAGATAAGCACACTATGAATAAATGTTGTTCTTTCCAAGAGAAACTAATTGATTTTAATTATTTTTTCTAAATTCTTACAGTATCTATACTGTAATTTACTACCTCATAGAACATTTTGTCCAAACTTTTGCATTCTTTAATATAAACTTTCTGAGGACATATTCTGAAAATTATTTATTGTGTGTGTATGCATATATAAATACAGGTACACTTATTTAGAAATTGTATACATGTACCACTGTGTCAAAACATTACATATGTTATACAACATCTATCCAAAAAAGGAAATTGAAAAAGTCGAGATAAAAAAATGAATAGAAAGAAAATTTTTCTTTCTATTCTCCAATGGATGATTTTGCCTACCCCACTTTTGAAATCACTGACTGGGAGAATATTTCTCAAATGTTTCTTATGAGTATTTATTAAAAATGTCGAGATAAAAAAATGAATAGAAAGAAAATTTTTCTTTCTATTCTCCAATGGATGATTTTGAAATCACTGACTGGGAGAATATTTCTCAAATGTTTCTTATGAGTATTTATTAAAAATATATATATTACGGCCCATCTCAGAGTTACTGGATTAGAATCACTGTAGTGACTGGCCACTAATCTAATCTTTAAAAAGTGTTATTTCTAATCAAGCAAGTTTCTGCCAAAAGTTCTCATACATTGAAGTAAATAACATTAACAGGAACACTGCAAGTCTCTACCTACTATGCTGGCTAGGGAATCAGCATTTCATAAAGCTACCCTGGATTCAGGCAGTATTGGTCTCCACTCTGAGAAACACTGATGTAGAATATATGAACATACGAACATTGATTGATAAGTTAATTGATTGCACGTTCCCTTTTTTTCCCAAGTTTTGAAATGTAACTACTTCCAAGCTAGTGTCCAACAGTCTTTTTTTCCCCTTGAATTGCTAAAATCTCATTGTCTTTAAGAGTAAAGTTATACAATAGATATGTTTGCTGATTTTTTGCTTAATTTTGAAAATTGAACTTGGTTACTGATAAATGTTAATCACAGAAATTTGGTATTTGATTTACATTTTGAAGATTTACTGTTTCATTTCTTGCATATGTTTTGTCAAAGTATATATATTTTAACCTTAAAAAGCTGGCTATAGGGAGAGCATAGTTTTTAGAATAATTTATTCCAACCTTTGTATTATATCTTCCCTTCAAAAAGGGCAAGATAATTTGCATATATTATCCAACTCATTTTCGTGATTTTCTAAAAAATCCTAAAGTCATAGATTATATAAAAATTGCAATGGAGCTCTTGCTCCTGACTTTCATTTACACACACATTACACAACCATACCCACACATATAAATATACTGTAAGATGACTATTGATACATTTGACCAATCAAAAAAGTTACATAGTGGGCCAACCCAGTGGGTCACTCAGGAGAGTGCGGTGCTGGGAGCGCAGCGCCACGGGTTCGGATCCTATATAAGGATGGCCGGTGCGCTCACTGGCTGAGCGCGGAGCGGGCGACACCAAGCCAAGGGTTGCAATCCCCTTGCCAGTCACAAAAACAAACAGCAACAACAGAAAGTTACATAGTACTAATTTTATGAATATTGAACAAGGTATTCTAACGGTTATATAGTACTAATTAAATATATATTATATATAAATATATGTTAAATATATATTAAATATATAAGTACATTTGCATTCATGAGATCTCACTAAAATTAATAATGGATATATCACTAAATAAGCTGACTAGATTTCTAGACAGCTCTTCTATTTATTGAACCAAGAGAGACAAATAGGATTTATCTTTAATTTTGCTGTAGTAAGATTCTAACCCTGAACCCCACATCCAACAGGGAAGAATATAATATTCTGAATGAGGATAATTTGTTTCTGCTTGTGCAGTTAAAACCTGAGTAGAAATTATAAATACAGAATTGCTGCAAAATGCATGGGTGGCCTTAGTAATTTTGCTTAGAATTATTGGCAAAATGCTGCTACAAAAAATGTTCTACAAGGGGTGCTAATTTCAAGATTCATAAATCCACAGTAGCAAAAGGAATTTTAAGAAAGCTCTTTTAGGAAAGTTCTCCTGCATTTAGACAACACTTTATAAACATAAGTAATTTCAAAATCTAATTTTTTTTATAAATCCTTCTATAGCATTCAGAGGGAATTCCGTGTGCGTTTTGAGTATCTGTTTCCATTATATCATGTCCGTTAAGTAATTGTTTTTGTTTTTGCCAAAACAAAACCCAACTATTTTTCATCTGTATTCGCTACGTACTCAGGTAGATAACACTGAGTCAGTTAGCTATTAGTTTAAATCATTTCACAGAAGAGTTAAGTTAGATGGATGACTGCATTAATTTGTTAATTGGATGAAAGACCTTATAAACATTACCTTTCATCTGCAGCAGTTAACAAAAGCCTCCATATTTGGTATTTAATTATTACGGATTACCTAACTGACTGACCAAATAACTAATTGCCTGATCAGATGGATGAATAAAAAAATAAGACTCACCCTCATTAATCCATTTTGGTTGCCAGGTTTGTTTCTTTTATCAGACCTCTGTAGTGGTCTGTATTCTATATTTCCTAGTTTAGATCTTGTATTTGATCTGTCAGGTGGTCCCTGAGTCTAATGCCACAGTTTTTCTTATGTTCTCCTGCAGAAGAAGATTCCTAGAGTAACTTTGTTAATAAGTGATACGACTTATTAAATGGAAAGTATTACCTGTTCTGGCAATTTTTGTCTGTCTCTTTAACTACTAGAATATGTTCTAGCTCAATTGTGATTATGAAATATTCCTAAAGAATATTAAAGCTACAATATTTGCTACAGAGGATCCCATCAATTTTTAGGGGAGATAGTGAAATTTGTATTTGTTCTTCTAAGACACATACTTCTTAAGTTTGTAGAAACCATTGAATATATTTCTTGCACAACTATAATTAAACCACATTCTTCAAAAGAATAAAATATTAAAGAAAGGTTTGTCATTGCTCAGCATTTTCCACCATAGGGCAAATAATTTTATTTTAAGCATTTCATCATATGACATTGTGTTAGTCCATTTCTGTTGTTTATAACAGAATACCTGGAAATGGATAATTTATAAATAAGCTAAATTTATTTCTTACAGTTTTGGAGTCTGGGAAGTCCATAATCCAAAGAACACATCTGGTGAGGGCCATCTTCTACAGCGATGCAGGGTATCATACGGTGAATGGCCTGAGCAAGAGAGAGTAACCTCCTCACTTGCACTCTTTTCAAAGCCCTCAGAACCACACCCATTACCACCTGTGAAACAATCAACTCTTTATTCTGTGAATGGATCAATCCATTCACCAGAGCATAGTCCTCAGAATCTAATCACCTTTTTATGGACCCATCTTTCATTAACATAATAAGATTTTTCACCCTCTTAACACTGTTACAGTAGGGATTAAGTTTCCAATATATGAACTTTTAGGCAACACATCTGATCCATAGTAAACATATTTCCTATTTCTGGTTAAGAATAGTAAAGAAAACAGGAAGAAAATGATGAAAAAATGAAACTGAGGATTTAAAGAAAAAAGGTTCAAAGATATATTGGTACACAGATCAAGAGAATGAAACAATATTTGCAAAACACAGTTGTCTTCACTGAGACTCCATTAAATGAATTTGCCCTCTGGCTTACGAAGAATACAGCTGTCACTGTCTTTGATGGCTGCTTTAAGTATTCAATTTTATTTGTGGCTTAAAATCTACCTGGCACACAAACCTGAACATAATAACAATAATTAACATTCATTGAACACACACTACATGCTAGGCACTATGCTAAGTGTTTTAAATAATAACTGATTATTATTTTAAAATGTCAGTAACCTTGTGAGGTAGCACTGTTATCATTTTTATTTTATGTATGAGAAAACTGCAGCTCAGAAAATAAAGCAGCTTTCTTGACTAGTAGGTGGCATATCAAGGACTTAAAACATTTTTCTTGTGATTCCAAAATCCTACCTATTAATAATTTTTTGTCAACCTGAATAACAGAGAGGTTGAATCTTTAAAAGAAAATGGTATTTACTTGGAAATGGGCATTGCAATGGGAATAGGCATGGACTTATTCAGGAAGGTAAAAGAAGATAAGTGTTTTTTTAAAGGAAAAATAGTAGGTTTACATAACTGCTTTGAGGCAATTATTCTTGGCTACAAGGATCACTAATACAAGTAGTATCAGTCCAAGGTTGGGCAGGCAGTTGCTGGGCAGATGTCATTGCAGGGGTATTTTTGTATAAGGTTGTGGTGGTCTTTGTGCAATGCAGAGTCTTTTGTGATAGTTTGTGTTTTCAGGCATACATGCTTAGAGAACACTCCCTCTATCATTTATAGATATTTATTAAATCATGCATGTTAATATGTTGACTCTTCTAAGGACCTTCCTGTGTTAATTAAGTACAACATACATGCTTAGAGAACACTCCCTCTATCATTTATAGATATTTGTTAAATCATGCATGTTAATATGTTGACTCTTCTAAGGACCTTCCTGTGTTAATTAAGTACAACATTTTCACTGCATTTTTTCCCATTAATTTCTCTAGGTCTTTGGTCCCATAAAATAGGAAGTGAATTGGCATTTTCTTATTTCTTATTACTCTGGGAATTTTTAAAATATTACTCATTTGTCCTAGGGTATGTTAAATAAGTAATCATATAAGACAAAACAATATTTTGTTTTGTTTTGTTTTGAGCTGATACTTCCCCCCAACACATTTTTCCCTAGTGCATGATTTGATAGTATCAGTTCACTTTCAGAAGCTAGAAACACTAGGAGCCTTCCAAATTAAGATCCCTCTCTATCATGTCCTCCTGATGTGTTGGTTCTGATTACTGGATTGCATTTATGTCTTCCTCTCTCTTGTAACAGTATTAAATAGTGGCTGTCTAAGTGATAAACAGGTATAATTTGCTTATCCTCAAATCCATGCCTTATTACAAGCAAATCTGTCATCCTTAATCATTCACCCTGCTCTTCTGATATTACCTGGCAAATACTTTGGAAATCCATTCCTGCCTCCCTGCTATCATTACCATTCCCTAGCTCAGACAGACATCCTCTTTCACCTAATTATTGCATTAGCCTCCTAACTAGTCTCCCTGCCTCTATTCTTACACTGCACACAGCACTCTCATCTCAGCCACCATATTCTCTATAAGCAACTAGAGTGGGTTAAAGCGCAAACCTATGATAGCATTTCTGTAACACAATATTCTAACTTCCATAATATTTTATTGCATTGTATGGAGATGATTGTATTCCCAGACCATTACATATTCTTTAACTGTGTAAAATATTACTCATTTGTCCTAGGGTATGTTAAATAAGTAATCATATAAGACAAAACAATATTTTGTTTTGTTTGGTTTTGAGCTGATACTTCCCCCCAACACATTTTTCCCAGTGCATGATTTGATAGTATCAATTCACTTTCAGAAGCTCGAAACACTAGGAGCCTTCCAAATTAAGATCCCTCTCTATCATGTCCTCCTGATGTGTTGGTTCTGATTACTGGATTGCATTTATGTCTTCCTCTCTCTTGTAACAGTATTAAATAGTGGCTGTCTAAGTGATAAACAGGTATAATTTGCTTATCCTCAAATCCATGCCTTATTACAAGCAAATCTGTCATCCTTAATCATTCACCCTGCTCTTCTGATATTACCTGGTAAATACTTTGGAAATCCATTCCTGCCTCCCTGCTATCATTACCATTCCCTAGCTCAGACAGACATCCTCTTTCACCTAATTATTGCATTAACCTCCTAACTAGTCTCCCTGCCTCTATTCTTACACTGCACACAGCACTCTCATCTCAGCCACCATATTCTCTAGAAGCAACTAGAGTGGGTTAAAGCGCAAACCTATGATAGCATTTCTGTAACACAATATTCTAACTTCATACTATTTTATTGCATTGTATGGAGATGATTGTATTCCCAGACCATTACATATTCTTTAACTGTNTATTTTATTGCATTGTATGGAGATGATTGTATTCCCAGACCATTACATATTCTTTAACTGTGAATTAGTATCTCATTTATTTATGTATTCTCATATTTAGTATGAGAGTTGTAAAATGTAAGTTGTAGTGATATTCAGCAAATGCTTGTTTAACTGAACTGAAATTAATAGGCACTGACTTTTCAGAGAGGAGAGCAAATTATTATTTGGCCTATGCTTGCCATTCTTTGTTCCGTCTTTTCCTCCTTTCTTTCTTCCCTGCTTGCTTGCTTCTTTCCCTTCATTCATTCATATTTTTCAACTGCCCCTATTGTCAGACTCTTGGTGTCTGGGATCCAATAAACAAAAGTCACTGTCCTGCTAGAGCTAAGTTTTACAGTAAAGAATTAAAATGAGAATAAAAATTATGACAGATTATCTAATATATGATCAGATTTTAAGTCTTGTGGGGNAATGAGAATAAAAATTATGACAGATTATCTAATATATGATCAGATTTTAAGTCTTGTGGGGGAAATAAATTTTAAAAAAAGAAAGGACAGCTGGGTAAGGCTGAAATATTAAACAGAAAGGTCTGAGTAAACCTCGTCAAGTAGGTGGTATTTGAGCAAACCACTTTAAGTAGAAGAAGAAGTGAACCAATCAGATATCTCTGGAAAATCTATTCCATGTAGAGAAAGGAACTCTGGCAAAGCCATCTCATGTGTAATATCTCCTTTTACATGGTTCTCATCTAATCAGCTGAAGATACAAATCTAATTTCCCCTGAAGGACTTAAAAATGGAATAATTTTGCCTATGACTATCCAATGTGTCCTATAGTGCACAGCTGTGGAATTTATGTTGTGGTTCTCATTCATACTAGTCTCTCATTCTAAGCAGCAGCTCTAAGTACTCAAAGAAAGATGTGCCAGGAGGTGCTGTTTGTGGGAGGAGGGGGAAAAGCTGTGAGTTACTCTATGAAAGCTACGTAGAAGCAGGCTGGAGTCAAAGAGGGGCTAGAGTGCAGATATCTAAGTAAATGAAAGCAGAGTGGCCTGATGTGAGGCATGGGACATTGATAAGAGGAAGGAAGGCTTCAGTAGGAGAGATAGCTTTCAGGCATAAAGCAGGGAT